>NW_004798180.1:28293-30118 GCF_000002075.1 Aplysia californica
CAACAACAGAAAGAGCAACAAGGAGCTGAAACCTATGAATAAACTGAATACACGAGGAGTGGGGTTTCCTTTGTCGGATTGACATGTGTGTGTGTGTGTGTGTGTGTGTGTGTGTGTGAGAGAGAGAGAGAGAGAGAGAGAGAGAGAGAGAGAGAGGGAGAGCTCTATGTGGCTTGTGATTGTCATAGTCCTGTAAATACAGTACAGTCAATCTCTGGGAAGCTGAAGGACTTTTTCCTACGGACAGCAGGATGTTAAAAGTCTGAATTCTATCTCCCGTCTTTCCAATCCCTGGGTGGTTGGTGGGTGTTCTGGTGTGGTTTGCTCATTCTTCCCTGTCAAACACCTATCGTCTTCATCTCCCCTCGTTTTGTTTTTTGTTTTTAATGTTTGTTACTCTCTTGTAACACGTCTAATCTTCGGCACTTATATGACCGCATGGTGTTGCGAGCGCCGTAAAACCTCTACTTACACTTTAAAAAATCTCTGGGAAGGTGAAGGACTTTTTCCGACGTACAGTAGGGCGTCAAAAGTCTGGACTCTACCTCTCATCTTTCCAATCCAATTCTTTCTCTCCCCTCCCTCAGGCTCGGAGTCCTTCATCACGCCGACACTCCACCAGTTACTTCCCGTTGGCAAATGACAATAATTACCTCCCCTGATACCTGCCCCGTAACCTCCCCTTACACTTCCCAGCAACCCTCTGGCGTCCGGCCGTCTATAAATAGCCACATTTTGCCGCGCAGTGGTCGAGTGACGGCAGAGATTAATTCACGGCTTTTATTCGGCATCCCTTGGGGTAACGAATTCCTGGGTCCCGACCATTCTGTTCCGTACGTCCTCCCGTTTTTCTCGGCCATGTTTTTATCAGTCAATTTATTCCTTCCTTATCCCCCCGTGTCATACATTTGAAAGCTGGGGGGAGGGGGGCGGTAGAATCACATCCTCCTGACCTGATTGACAGACTTTATTATTAGAATCTTCTATATACGCTTCTCTGTCGCGGGTGGTTGGTGGGTGCTGGGGTGTGGTTTGCTCCTATCAAACATCTATCGTCCTTGTCTCTCTTCCTTTTTAGTAAGATGTTTGTTACTCTCTTGTATGTAACACCTCTAATCTTCGGCACTTATATGACCTTATAGTCAAGAAAACTTCTCTCACGGGGGTGGTTGGAGGGTGCCACTGGTAGCTCCTACTTCTTTTCTTTTCTTTTTTTTTTTACTCGGTTGTTTCCATCTGTCTTGATTCTTCCGCGCCCTGTAATGTGACCGTTGTTGTGTACTGACTGAAGTTGTCTGTTGGCCATTCCCACAGGGGGGGGGGGGTATTAACGGGCTCTTATGCTCTGTAGAATTGTAAATGGGCTGATTCATCAATGTCATGCTCATACTGTGCCGGAACAACATAGGGGGAACTGCTGCTTTTTCTTTCCTCATCCTGACTATCGACATTATCCCTCTACTTCTTTATTTTATATGTTTGTCACTCTCTTGTGACCCGCTATTTCCGGGGTACCTTGATAGTCGAAGCAGACTTTGTGCTGTTGAAGCTAGAGAGGTGAGCAGAGTAAGTCTGATTCCCCGTTTGGACTTCTCTGTTGACATCCACCTCTTGGTGCTCATATGGCCTCATGCAGTTGCGAGCGCCGTAAAACCTAACTAAAACTAAACTAAAAAAGACATTTAGGACAATCAAAGTTTGATAGGAAAGAAGGAACAAACCACACCTGAACACCCACCAACCACCCACGGCCAGCATACATAAGACACGAGCAATCACAGACTTAATGATGACAACTGCACATTGCAACACGAACCCCCCTCCT
>NW_004798180.1:31541-34027 GCF_000002075.1 Aplysia californica
CCCCCCTCCCCGCCTCTTTTCCAATTTCTCACTTTCCTTGGATGTAATCACGGTAAAAGTTCGACGGACGTCCTTGAATGATACCTCTGTGGGTGGTTGGTGGGTGCTCTGGTGTGGTTTGCTCCTTCTTTCTGATCATACAAGGCTAAAACAGCACCTGGACATGGATGGTTGGTGCCTCTATAAATAAATCATTGATGGTCTGATCATACATCTATCGTCCGTATCTCCCCTCCTTTTTTGTGTTTGTTATTCTCTAGTAACATCTTTAATCTTCGACACTTATATGACCTTCTTGTCTTGCAAGTGCCGGAAAACTCTTACTAAAACTCTCCCGTAGCACCTTTAATCTTTTACACTTATGTGACCTATTTGTGCTGCAAGCGCCCCGAAACTCTTACGAAAACTAAGACCATGCACACCTCTCTGAGTCTGCTCCATTCAGACAAGTGCCGGCTCATCGGATGACCGCGGGAAAGTTCTGTTACCACACACTGGGTGGCTCTAGCCGCGCGTCCAAGTTCTGGTCAGTTTCGTTTTTAACTAAAGTAAGATCACGTCTCTTGTGAGTCGATGTTTGAACGCACGCGCTCAGATTTCTGATGTCTAGCCTTCTTTGTTCTTTCTTTGCTTTGGTAACCACGTCACGACCCCAGTGCTGCATTGTCCTATCTCCATTGTTTCTAGCAGTGAAAATGTGACTTCTGGTTAAGCTCACTCTTTTTTATGAACTGTTTTCACTGTTATTAAAGATGGAGATTAGGACAAGACAGCCCTGAGTTCAGGATATGAGAGTGAGACCAGTGTTCTGGCAGTCAGGGTTTGGTCGTCACAGGACGGACTCCACTCTACTCTCCTCCCGGCCCAGGAAGTGAGAAATAGACAGGGAAGGAGAGAGACACCGAAGTAAGCAAGCACTCACCCACACACACACACACACACACACACACACACACACACACACACACGGAGAGAGAGGGAGTGCAGGAAGTCCAAGAGTACCGTAGGCCTATTTTATGTATTCATGGGTCAAAGGTTCAGCCAATCGTAGCCCGGTTTACGCCCTCTGTGTAGTCGCATGCAGGTTAAAGATTTCGCTACTTTAACTTCCAGGTCGTCGGGTACAATCGCGCGGGGTTGTAGTGTGCACTGAACCACAAGAAAGCAACCGACCCGATCGCGTATGTGGGCACCCCCTATTACAGGGTGCCCACTACGGACGGGATCGGCAGATCGGGCCGATCGCCCGACTGGATCGCCTAAAAAACAAACGTGTTTGTTTTCAGTTTCAGACGATCGCCCCGATCCAGCTGTAGTGGGCACCCCGTATATAATTTGAGGGATTTTTTCGGGCCCGAGCAATGTCGTGTGGCGCACAAGGAGATAATAAATATACTCTAAGCATTCTCATGTGTGGTGAGGTTTATGTCGCGAGAGACATCCATAGATAGACTGAAAGAACCATGTTTTGGGTTTCTTTTCACTACGTTTCGGGGTGGGTTTTAAAAAAATTATATTGTTGTCGTTTTATTTTGTGTTGTTTATAAATAAAGTAGAGTTTTGGAATTCTCCTTCCCGGCTGTCTGCGGCTCCTGGCTTTGAAATGTTCTTCCTGGGTTGACTTGGGTGTTTTCTTTGAGTGGGATGAAAACCTTCTCAGAACGCTGACCTAGTCGCTAGTCGTGTTTGTCTGTCGGTGTGGTTTGTTTGTTTGTCTGTGTGGTTTGTTTGTTTGTGTCTGTGGTTTATGTAAAGACTACACTGGTGGACTAAGAAAATAACGGCGACCGCGGTGTAGCTGTTTAAGTGCTTCGCTTGCCTTGAATTCTATACTTCAGTGAATGGTTGGGGGGGGGGTGAAAAACAGCTGTGTTGTCTTAGCTTGTTAGTTTTGTGGTTTTAAATGTTTCCGTCAAGTTTTGGTTCGTGTCCAGGAATGTTTCGACTGTGGGGAGTTGTTGGGTTGGTGGTTGTTGTTGTTGGCTCGTCGCTTTGCGTCTGTAGCTGCTGCTGCTGTTACTACTGCTGCTGTTACTACTGCTGCTGCTACTACTCATATTTCTACATGGTCGCTTTTAAGCACAAGTGGGCTATCCCGAAAAATGCTGTTTTGAGAAAAAAATCGAAGGTAAAGTTTTTGCCCCTTGTTCAGTTTCTTCAAAAGACAACGAGCGTTTTTTTTTTCTATAACCAAACAAATATACACACCAATGAAACCAAACTTCTCCTTTAGGTAGAGCAATGCCTACTCTTGGTGCTGGTCAAGATTTCTGGAAACCCGGAAATCTGGGTTAGTCCGCTTGTCTTTAACTTAAAAGTGACCATAACTTGTTCTACAACTACCACTACGACTACTCCACCGCTCCATTAGCAACCAGTACTAAGCAAACATCTTGAGTGCACATCCTACCCCACTCACACACACACACACACACACACACTCACACACCCGCATATATACACACACACACACACACACACACACA
>NW_004798180.1:37817-40173 GCF_000002075.1 Aplysia californica
GAATGAGTGTGTGAGTGTGTGTCTGTCTCTCTGTGTGTGTGTATGATTGTGTGTGTGTGTGTGTGTGTGTGTGTGTGTGTGCTTGCTTGCGTGTGTGAATGTGTAAGAGTGTGTGTTTGCTTACGTGCGTGTGTGAGTGCGCATGTGCGCGGATCTGTTTTGCGGAATCCTCTATGGACATTAGCCGGCGAAGTGCCAGGGAAGTCTGGTACCCCCGAGGGCGGTGCTACTGTCGCTACTGACTGAACTGTCTTTAGGCCATTCCCAAAGGGGGGACATTAACATGTTCTTATGTTCTTTAGAATTGTCAATGGGCTGATTTATCAATGTCATGCTCATACTGTGCCGGAACAACATAGAGGGAACTGCTGCTTTTTCTTTCCTCATCCTTACTATCGTCATTTTCCTCTACTTCTTTTGTATGTTTGTCACTCTCTTATGACCCGCTATTTCCGGGGTGTCTTGATAGTCGAAGCAGACTTTGTGCTGTTGGAGCTAGAGAGGTGAGCGGAGTAAGTCTGATTTCCAGTAAGGACTTCTCTGTTGTCTTCCACCCCTTGGCGCTCATATGGCCTTATGCAGTTGCGAGCGCTGTAAAAAAAACTCTACAAAAAAAAAAGACTGTCTGTTTTTACATGACGTGGACTTATGTCCGCGGTTCTTTTTTAGAAACCCCTGTGACACATTTTGTCTACAATCGACTTATTTTGCTTTAGCGTGGCCACACATCTTTCTTCACCACATACATGTATATTTTCTATGTGAGGATCAGGCTGTAAATCAGCCTATTTACAAGTCTACTGTGCTTTAGAACATGTTAATATCCCCCTTTTGGGAATGGCCCAAAGACGCTTCAGTCAGTAGCACTGCAGAGGGGGGAGGGGGGCACAAGTCTATGCGACACACCGTGTTCCATTTGCATCCACGATCAGGTTTTCAAACTGCTCTAGAAAACGCACAAAAAAGCTCATTCATTTACAAATGAGAAACAAAAACAAAGTGCAGCCTCGGCTGTGTGGAAAACCCCGCTGGTTGGCTTGTGTGGGAGGTGATTGATGAAGGAAAGAGTTGGGGCTTTTGTCGCCGATAACTGGGCCTGTGCAAACTCTGGTCGGAATGGGTCGGCCTCCGACATTGTAGATTAGAGAGGGTGCTTCCCAGTTTGTCACCGGCCCAGTTTGTCATAAATACAGCACTTTAACACTGTAGTTGTAACTTTAGTTTTTGGTTCTCTACCTTCAAATTGGTGGTGTAGAGATAGTCCCTCTAAAATGTCAATTCAGCTTTTATTGTTTAATATGATTTTTTCCTTTTTGTATGCAAATCAAAGCAAATTCCTCTGCAAAATGTCTGCAATGAATGTTCTTTCGTTTTCGATAATTGAAAAATAAAATTCAATTCATACTACCAATCAATCATTCATTTACTCTTTTTATGAGTGTCAGTGATAACTTCCACCATGCAGGACACAGTCGAGGCGGGGTGAGCCTGTGACAAATTGGCATGCTTCCGGTTAGAGAGGGTGCAAGTTTGTAGCGTGTTTGTCCGTGTGTTTGATGGTGGGTGGTTTGAGGTCAGACCGGTGTCTGTGGTGTAGTGGTTAGGCCCTTGTCTGTCGCACGCAGGAGACGCGAGTTCGATTCCCGAATGGGGAGAAGTTTTATTCAGTATCGTGATTCTTTCTACTGGGGCAAAGTAAAGTTGTTCCCGCATCCGATCCGGACATTGGGGACTTCCAAGGCCTTCGGCATATTGTGGTAGGGTGACCAGTCCCTTTCCACGCCGCCTTTACTTCCCCAGCTCAAAGTCAGGTACCCATTACTGCTGGGTGGGCAGGAGGGGGCGAAAATAATTCGTACACGAACCGAGGCTCGAACCCGGACATTCCGCTTAGGAGACGGGCGCACTAACCACTCTGCCAAGGTACAATTGTTAAAAGAATGGAAACGGTCTCTCTCTCTCTCTCTCTCTCTCTCTCTCTCTCTCTCTCTCTCTCTCTGCGGGAAAAAATCTTCTTGTGCTTGGGAGAAATCAGAAGCTCCCCTCTCTCCTTTCACTGCTTTTGACCTATGACCTATCAGAAGATATGCAAGTCAATGGCCTTTTGAATTGGACAAAAAAATTCCGGGGATGTAGATTGTGCGTCTTGATGAGATTCGGAAAAGAAAAACCCTGGAGATTTCTGTGTTTCAAAAGAGGGAAACTCTCTTTTGGCGCGCACCTGTTTCCCGTGGCCCAGATTAGGCGGCGAGATAAAAGATTTGGCGGTCGGCGAAAGTGACATAGCTAGCGCTTTGTTGTTTCTTCAGGCTCTGTCTTGTGTGTGTGTGTGTGTGTGTGTGTGTGTGTGTGTGTG
>NW_004798180.1:40404-41633 GCF_000002075.1 Aplysia californica
TGGTTGGAGGGCGCCCCTGGGAGTGGTAGTCCTTCATATGTATACATACATACTTAGATACACATATTCATACACATACATTCGTAGATTTTAAATAAGTATATTTTAAAAAATTAAACACTTTCAGCGCGCTCACCTTTTGCAGCTACGAGCGCCGTAAAACTCTTACCAAAAAAATTCCCACATATTCAAACTCATGTACAAATACATATGCATAATATACATATTGCGTACACATAAAATACTTGTATATCATGCACATACACTTTGACACACATACACATTATTATGCACACACATATTATTGCGTACACATATGTAGTACATGCACATACACACAAACACACACACACACACACACACACACACACACACACACACACACACACACAGCCCTACTTAAGTAACGCAAGGCAAGGCACAAAGGGCCAACAGAGCATGGCAGCCATCAAAATGAAAGTCCAGCCATGCGGACAAGTGGACTTATTTTAATATACAGCATACACATAAATAGTGGACTTACTTTGATCGAAGGCATGAAGACGTGGTGGACTTACTTTGATGTACGCTGTGGGCTTACTTTGACTCACGAATGAAGACATTGTGGGCTTACTTTGACACACGAATGGAGGCATTGTGGGCTTACTTCGACACACGAATGGAGACATTGTGGGCTTACTTTGACGTGCAACATTCAGATATAGTGGGCTTTCTTTGACATACGGCGTACGGATTTAGTTGACTTAATTTGACGTACGACATACTGATATAGTGGAATTACTTTTGACGTGCAACATACAGATATAGTGGACTTACTTTGACATACGCCAAATTGACATAGTGGAATTACTTTTGACGTGCAACATGCTGACATAATGGACTCACTTTGACTTACGACGTATAGACAAGTGGATTTACTTTGACGTGCAACATACATAATGGATTTATTTTGACTTACGACACACAGACAAAAGGACTTACTTCGGCGTAAGACATACAGGTATGGTCGACTTACTTTGGCGTACAACATTCAGACAAATGAGCTTACTTTGAGGTAAAACATTCAAACATGGTGGACTTACTTTGACGTACGCCATACAGAAAATTGACTTACATTGACGAACGACATATTGATATAGTGGAATTACTTTGACGTAAGACATACAGGCATGGTGGACTTACTTTGACATACAACATTCAGACAAATTAACTTACTTTGAGGTAAAACA
>NW_004798180.1:43324-46041 GCF_000002075.1 Aplysia californica
TCTCTCTCTCTCTCTCTCTCTCTCTCTCTCTCTCTCTCTCTCTCTCTCTCTTTCCCAGTGTTATGAACTAACACATGTTTTCTCTCTCTCTCCCCCCAGTGGATGTACATCGTCCCAGTGGTCATCATGATGGTCATCATGTCATCAGCTGACCAGCAGGCTCAAGGCGGCGGCGGCCGGTAAGGTCACGGAAGGTCACGGAGGACGGCGGGACAGAATGATCAGCTGACGGCCACAGAACTGGGACGGTGACAGGAGGGGCGGAGATCTTAATTTTATTAATTTTGGTTTTTGCTGTTTGTTTGTTTGTGACAATTTCTCGTTTTTTTTTTTCTCTTTTTTCTTTTTGTTTTCTTTTTTCTTTTTTTGTTGTTTGTTTGTTTGTTTTTCGGGGGGAAGGCTAATAAATGAAAGCATGTGTTATGTTGCATTTTGAGCTTCATAGAAAATGATAATTAGGTACGTGATGCTTTGGGGGCGTTGGAGTACGCAGAGATGGAGGAGTGATTGGAGTGGGTGGTCGGTGGGTGCTCTGTGTGTGGTTTGCTCCTTCGTTCCTCTCAAACATCTGTCGTCCTGATCTCTCCTCCTTTTTTCCTTTATATGTTACTCTCTAGTAACACCTCTAATCTTCGGCACTTATTTGACCTAAATGTGTTGCAAGTGCCGTTAAACTCCCAGTGAAGGAAAGGGACATTACCTGACCAGTAGAACATGTAATATGATAGACTGACCATACATAGAACATGTCATATGACAGACTGACCATACATAGAACATGTAATATGACAGACTGACCATACATAGAACATGTAATATGACAGACTGACCACAGTACATAGAATATGTAATATGACAGACTGACCATACATAGAACATGTAATATGACAGACTAACCGTTCACTGTACGTTTATGTAATGTGACCATCAGATGTTCTGTAACTTTGTGTGGGTCTTTTTCCCGAAGCCAGTCAGTCCACAGAGAAACTCAGCTTCAGATGTGGGCGTGTCTTTTGTGACGTCATGTGGTGTATTTATCCGGATTGTGGCGTTATAACTATGATATTGGATGTCAGCACTGTCTGCCATTGTGGCCAATGAGATTCGTTGTGTTGGATTTTGAATTTTGAATTTTATCCCTGTCTTTTTATTGGTCTTAAATCACATCTTTTAGAACGTTATTTATGTTGTTTCATTTTTTGTTTATCACTTCATTGTATTCTTTTCTTTTCTTATCTTTCATATATATAGCTCTATATGTTCATATCTGTGCACATGTGTGTACATATCTGTGCATATGTGTGTTCATATCTGTGCATATATGTGTTCATATCTGTGCATAGGTGTGTTCATATCTGTGCATATGTTTGTTCATATCTGTGCACATGTGTGTTCATATCTGTGCATATGTGTGTTCATATCTGTGCACATGTGTGTTCATATCTGTGCACATGTGTGTTCATATCTGTGCACATGTGTGTTCATATCTGTGCATATGTGTGTTCATATCTGTGGGTATATTTCTATACTTGTGTGTGTTCACATGTCTGTACGTAAGTGTGTACGTCTCTAGTTGCCTGGTTTGGGTACAGATGTGAAATATTCAGAGATGATTACCCGGTCTGATAGACTTTCATGTGTATTAGAAAAGAAGGATGAACAAAGATGGACAGAAGAGCTCGGTAGCAGATTGTCTCTGTGTGTGTGTGTGTGTGTGTGTGTGTGTGTGTGTGTGTGTTTGTCTCTATTTATTCTCCATGTCTAAGACTTTATTTATCCTGATACGTACGCAGATGTTTTGGGGGGTTTTTTTCTTTGATGTTTATTAAATCTACTTTTGTCGTCTTTGGTCATGGATACTTTTTAACGTTTTAATTAGCTGGTGAAGGAATGGGGTTTTGGAAGTGGGTGGTTGGAGGGTGCTCTGGTATGGTTTGCTTTTTCTTTCCTTTCAAACATCTATCGTCCTTATCTCCCCTTCTTCTTTTTCATGTTTGTTACTCTCTTGTAACACCTCTAATCTTCTGGCGCTCATATGACCTTATGCAGTTGCTAGTGCCGTAAAACCTCTACTAAAACCAGAGAGGGTTTGAAACTCTCTGCTAAAACTGTAACGAAAAGGGGTTTTGAAAGTCGGAGTATGAGATGATTCAATGATGGTGATGTGTGTGTGGACTTTAAGAACCGTGGTTCCATCTTCTCTTGTTCTATTTCCCCCCTGTTTCTTCTCTGGGGTGGAGGGTCACCCACTTTATTAACTCTTCCAGCACTGAATTTACTTCTTTTTTTTTTTTACCCTAGATTTATGAGTCAGTTTTTATGTCACGCATGCGTTAACTTGTTTGACAGAATTTTATTTCGACATTTGGGTTACTTTTAAAATTGTCTTTTATTCAGTTTTTGGTTGTTGTTTTTGTTGGGGGGGGGGATCTTTTTTAAAATCAATGTTAAAATGTTCCAACAGAATTGTATTAACTTTCCAATGTTTGTTCACTTCTTTTTCTTTGGTGTTTTTTAATTTTACTTAGAGATTGGTGTTCGCATTCCGTGTAGTAAATCCATTTGACGATGTCTGTGTGTCAGGGAGTTCGTTTATTCATGACCTGATTTCCTCATGCGATTTGCTTCTCTCTCAACTTCTCTTTTCTTCCTTTTCTCTCTCTCTCAATGTCTCATTGCTCTCTCTATCTCTCTCTCTCTCTCTCTCTCTCTCTCTC
>NW_004798180.1:46568-49245 GCF_000002075.1 Aplysia californica
GGGGGACAACAACAACAACCAAGGAAAACATTCAGCTCTCCAAAACTAGGTACAGTGTCTTGCGTAAGACAGACGAAAACAACACGAGGTCTTTGAATTTTTTGTCAAGGACCCGAGAGTGGAAAAGAGAGAGAAACGGAGAGAGAGACAGAGAGTAGAGAGAGAGAGAGACACACACAGATAGAGAGAGAGAGAGATAAATTGAGAGAGAGACAGAGAGAGAACAAGAGTGTGAGATGTGTCGACTGGACTTCCGGTCCCCATCAGTGACAGACGACCTGGTGTCGTGTGCCCGGCAAATAATGGGCGGTTGGAGGATGGATGGGTCTGCTCAGGGCTCTCGGTGCCCCCTCACACACGCTCTCGTCTTTCTTCAGCCCCGGGCTTGGGTTTTTTATTTTTCGTGTTTATTCTTTTGTGAGTGAATGATAGCTTGACTAATGTATACAGGTCCGGGGGTTCGAGCCTCTGCTTGGTCCGACGTTGTGTCCTTGGGAAAGGCACTTTACTGTTTACTTTACACGAACTTCCCATTTGGCTTGGTCCTATCGGAGACGGACGTTAAACTAGGGGGTCCCGCCCCTTAAATAATCTAATAGTGTTGATAGGTGCGTTAAACTTCATCATGTTATTTTCACGAATGTATACGAAAACGACAGGCAAAGTTCATTGTACACGCAACGCAGAAAGAAGCATTGGAGAATTTTGTAACAACAGGCAAGTCTGGTGGAAAGAGAGGCAGAAGCAGACAGAGGGAGAGAAAAGATACTGGACAAGTTGACAACATGGCTGGGAACAGCAAGAACGACAGACACCATTGCTGCAACGCAAGACAGAGTGAAGTGAAGGTCCATGATCGCCCACGCCAGTCGGCAAGGCTCCAGGTGATGATGATGATGACATGACTCCGGATGATGAGAATGGTGATGATGAAGACAAGGCACCGGATGATAAATATGATGAGCCGGCTATCGGAAGCGGCCTGTGACAGATCCTACTTCTTTTCCCTCCTGTCTTCCCATCCATCTGTCTGCCTGTTGTTGTTCATTTTTTGAAAAAGATTGTTTTGTTTGTTTTGGGGTTGTTGTTTTTTTGCACTAAACGACTGTCCTTGTATTGACATTATTTCACAATGTCTGGTCGTAAACAAGCTGGAGTGGGTTGTTGGCGGGTGCTCTGGTTGTGGGTGGTTGGCGGTGCTCTGGTGTGGTTTGCTCCTTCTTTCCTATAAAAAAAACCTATCGTCTGTATCTCGCCTCCTTCTCTTTTATGTTTGTTATTCTCTTGTACACATATACTATATACTACCTCTAATCGTTGGCACTTATATGACTTTAGTGTGTTGCAAGTGCCGTAAAACTTACTTTAAAAAGAGACAGATCCTACTTCTTTCCCCTCCGGTCTTTCCATCCGTCTGTCTGCCTGTTGTTGTTCTTTTTTTTTTTAAAGATTGTTTTGTTTGTTGTTTGTTTTGGGGTTGTTGTTGTTGTTGTTGTTTTGCACTAAACGACAGTCCCTCCTGTATTCCCATTAGTTCCAAATTTCTGTCGTAAACAAGCTGGACCTATACATCGTGACGTGTCTCGGCCAGCCCAGCTGACACAATGTGAAACAACAGCAGACAGACAGACAGACTGAGAGTGTGTCAGGACAGTCTGACCTGTGGTAGGTCAAGTCTGCACAGACGTAGTGGACACATATAATAGACGACACGCACATACAAATCATCACGCGCATACGATAGATTCATAATAATAATATTAATAGATAGTATTTGTACAGCGCAAATCCCCGCCCAACAGCAAGCTCTGTGCGCTTCACAATCTGTACTACTACCCCAGCAGACATGAGAGCATTCTGAAACAACCTCAACTTCCTGGGAAGCATACAGTGCAAGCGGCCATTTTGAGACGCTAAAACACTAACATACTGACAATATCTTTCTCTATATATGGCAGGGCACCCATTCCCACCTGGGTGTAGTGAGGAAAATTGGTGTAAAGTGCCTTTCCCAAAGACATAACGTCGGGCCCGCGGCTTGAACCCCCGAACCCACAACCTCACGATTACAAGTCCGGTCGTCTAACCATTAGGCCACCGATGCCACACATACAATAGGTAACACATTATGTACAATAGACCAACAGCAGACCTACGGTATGAGTAAAACAACGTTGTGACACATTTGGAACCATTATACAACAACTAGAAACTCGAATTGTATGTTTTTGTTCACAGTGTGCAATATGTAGGCTACTTGTCTGACGGTAAGCTTCAGGAAAGGAAAATAGTCAAATATCCTCTCTTTGGGAACAGCATAAAGACAATTTCAGTCTGTAGCGCTGCCCGCGGGGGGGGGGGGGGGGACCCAGTTTGTGGTCAGATTAGTGAGAACAAGTGTGATCCTATCGTGACGTGTTTCCAGTTTCCCGGAAGTCTGTGCGCCACACCAGGAAGTACATTTTCCCGCGGACTATTCATTGTCCCGGGTCAGTCGAGTCGTGTGACGTAGATCTGGGCTGTGGTTACAAAACCCTTCCTCCGACCCTGCCCGGCCACCCTGTGGGCTTTTTGCCGTGTGGATTGAATGTCTTGTGTTGTTTGCCGTGTGGATTGAATGTCTTGTGTTGTTTGCCGTGTGGATTGAATGTCTTGTGTTGTTTGCCGTGTGGATTGA
>NW_004798180.1:52155-53174 GCF_000002075.1 Aplysia californica
TAGTAGTAGTAGTAGTAGTAGTAGTAGTAGTAGTAGTAGTAGTAGTAGTAGTATCATCATCTTTATTCATTTTAAAAATGTATTTGTTTATTTGTTACTCTCTAGAAAACACTTTTAATCTTCTAAACTTAGGCCTTAGGCTTTTTTATATGACCGATTTCTATTGCAAGTGCTTTAAAAACTCTAATTTTTTAAAACCCAGCAAAACATACAAGTGTTTCCATTCAATTAGCCGGCACATTAGTGTCACTTACTGTCACTCACAGATTTTCGTTCACCTTCCGGCCAACGTCACAAGCAAATCTCATCGCTCTCACTCACACCACTATTCTGATTTACAGAAGGGCGGTTTTTATAGGGGTTTTTTGGTGGGGGGGGGGGGGGTTAGTAATAAAATATAATAGTACGCTTGCACTCACAAACAGGCTCACAGTCACATGCATAATTGATAGCTGAACAGTAAGACAAACATTAATACCGTTAAGCTAAATATGTATGTAGAATCTACTCAGTATTCTGATTGTAACTCAATTGTATTCTCATGAATGCTTTGCTCCTTCTTTCCTATCAAGCCAAACATCTGCCATCCTTATCTCCCCTCCTTCGTTTTCGTGTTTGTCACTCTCTTTTGCACAGCTTGTTCACTTTCGTCTGACCTCTTTAAAAAAATCCTAGCTCATTGAGGAATTTACCTATGCCCACGAAACGTTGCATGACACTTCTGCAGTCTGCAGACCAGCGACAAAACAAACTTATTTTTTCAAACAATCTTAACCCAGCAATAAATAAGTTTTTCTTTTTGGACCCTATATTATTAAAAACCGCTCTTTGGATGCATACACGGGATCACTAAAATAAATGACTTACTGTAACCGTGTCTACAAATTGCTCGTTTTGAGACAGCGACACCACCATGCCCCCACATTTCAGTGTAAGCTTGTAGATTTCATCCCCCGGCTGTCTAGACGTCTCCACGTGCTCCACGTGAGTCTCGAAAAAAAAATTATACAGACCCCACC
>NW_004798180.1:53274-54603 GCF_000002075.1 Aplysia californica
GGGGGTTAACTTTTAATTTCTTTTTTTTTTCCCCTTCTAATTTGTCGAGCAAATCTCTCTCATCTGACTGTTTCCGCCTGTTACAACCTTCTTTCCCCAAACCACTTTTTCCCTGGTCACAAATAAATAAGGGGGGAAAACAGCCCAATTAGCGTGAAAAACACACAGGCTGGGATTTTTTTCAGCTTGTCATTCTGGGCGAAGGGATTCTTGAACGGAGCTCTGCGTTATACGATCGGTGGAGAGGGCAACATATAACCCATATAAACACCTAATTATTATTCCGCTCTTTCACAACGACAACGGTACATGACTATGTTGGATGGAAGGGGAGGTAAACATTTGCCACACGACCTCCCCTTTACATCATGGGTTCTCCGAGAGTTCCCTCCCCTGCCCTCACTTCCCACACGTCATTGGGAACACCACAGATTTCATTTACGTTTAGAAAAGGAGATAACTCTATGGGGAATACAAACTTTGGATCAACATGTCACACCGCGAGAGACAATGATTGTGGTATGGTGAATTTCTTCTTCTTCTTCTTCTTCTTCTTCTTCTTCTTCTTCTTCTTCTTCTTCTTCTTGCAAAAGTGAAAGTGAAATCAACAAATCCCAAGTTAAGTAGGCCTACATGTAATAAAGAGAAGTCATGTTTGAAAAGTTCAGAAACTGAATGGTGTCAGTGTCTAGGCCTGTTGTTGTTTCATCAGTTGGCCGGTGGGTTATTCTGTTCGTTAGGTCGAGTGGTTGGAGGGTGCCACTGGTAGCTCCTACTTCTTTTCTTTCCTTTTCTATCGTTTCTGTCCGTCTATTTTTTTTCTTTCCTTTTGTTGTTTCTGTCCGTCTATTTTTTTTCTTTCCTTTTGTTGTTTCTGTCCGTCTATTTTTCTCCCCCCCTTTTGTTGTTTCTGTCCGTCTATTTTTCTCCCCCCCCCCCCCTGCACTGGTTGACTGTTCTAGTGTCGAGATCCCACTCTTTACAATTAATGTTGGGCTGTGGTTGTTATTTTTGTTTTGCTGTTGTGTTGTTGTTTTGTTTTTGTTTTCTTTCTCGTGCTTCTCTTTCTTTGACAATGACAGTGACAATGTTTGTTCATCTCGCAGGGGGAAATTTGTCCTGGTCGTTTACAATGAGTGGACATGTTACAAAGGTTAGAAGTGCACTCACGCATACGCACAACAAGACAGGACATTAGTAAATACATGTCTCACGTGCTGAAACACCCGCTCCGTAAAACATTCTCTCTCTCTCTCTCTCTGTCTCTCTCTCTCTGTCTCTGTCTCTCTCTCTCTCTCTCTCTCTGTCTCTGTCTCTCTCTCTCTCTCT
>NW_004798180.1:57331-79788 GCF_000002075.1 Aplysia californica
CCCCACCTCTCTCTCTCTCAGCTCACGAGGGATGACACGTGACTTGTCACACGCGCCCTCTCGTCATAATTTGTGGATTTGTTGTTTTCGTTCCTTTCAAACTTGAGAACCCACTTTTTGAACTGCGCAGTCACACAAGAGTGACTTCACCCTGAGCGCAGGCAATTTTAGTTTTATTAGTAAGATGTTTACGGCACTTGCAATATGATAAGGTCATAAATGGTCGCTTTTAAGCACAAGGGGGCTATCCCGAAAATTGCTGTTTTGAGAAAATCGAAGGTAAAGTTTTTGGACCCTTGTTCAGCTTCTTTAAAAGACAGGGAGTTTTCTCTATAACCAAACAGCAGTGCTACTGACTGAAGTACAGTTGCCTTTAGGCCATTCCCAAAGGGGGGATATAAACATGTTCTTATGCACAGTAGAATTGTAAATGGGCTGATTTATCAATGTCATGCTCATACTGTGCTGGAACAACATAGGAGGAACTGCTGCTTTTTCTTTCTTCATCCTTACTATCGTCATTTTTCCTCTACTTCTTTTGTATGTTTGTCACTCTCTTGTGAACTGATATTTCCGGGGTGCCTTGATAGTCAAAGCTGACGTTGTGCTGTTGAGGCTAGAGAGGTGAGTAGAGTAAGCCTGATTCCCTGTTTGGACTTCTCTGTTGACATCCACCCCTTGGCGCTCATATGACCTTATGCAGTTGCGAGCGCCGTAAAACCTTACTAAAACTTTTAGTAAGGTTTTACTAAAACTAAAACAAAATTAAAACAAAGACCGCTGTCTTCTTGACTTTTGGCCATGGAGAGTTTGTAGGCTGCTTACGTCACTGGCCAATACTACGTAATTCCCCGTCTGTCGTCTGCCAATCCCGTTTCTGCCAACACCCAAATTGACGCCCAAATTGACGCCCAAATTGACGCCCAAACTGACGCCCAAATTGACGCCCAAACTGACGCCCAAACTGACGCCCAAACTGACGCCCAAACTGACGCCCAAACTGACGCCCAAACTGACGCCCAAATTGACGCCCAAATTGACGCCCAAACTGACGCCCAAATTGACGCCCAAATTGACACCCAAACTGACGCCCAAATTGACGCCCAAATTGACGCCCAAACTGACGCCCAAACTGACGCCCAAACTGGCCCCGGGGACTTGGCAAAAACAAACTGTGAAACAACAACCTGGGGTCAGTGTCCTCATTGCGTGCGGCTAGCTAGGATCCAGATCCTGTTTCCCTCACTCACGGGGGGACGAAAGAGGGGGAGGGTGAGAAGGGAGGGAGGGAGGGAGAAAGGAAGAATCAGTAAATGTGTTTGTCCTTTGGTGGGGACCTAGGGGGAGGGGGGGGGACTTAGATGTAGAGGGTTTTTTTTGCACAGCTCATGATATGCAGGCCTTTCACTTTCAGGCACCACTTGTTACTTCTCTTTCTACATTACTTGCTCAGTGCCTGTAACTGTAACTGTAATAATTATCTACTCAAAACCTCATATTTGCTCTAACGAACACTCGGATTCAACGAGATTTTTAGGTCAGGCCCAACGACCTCGTTGAATCCGAGTTCCACTGTTTTATTGTTATTATTATTATTGTTACTGTTATTATTATCATCATGTTTTTGTTGTTTCTATCATTTCCGTTATTGTACTCGATAAAAAAAATTATGGAAAAAGTACCTACCTCAACAAAGACAGTACATGTACTAGAGAATGGTAAATCCCATAATTTGTGCTCGTGCGCGTGTGTGCGCCGACAGAAGCCATAAACTATGTAGGTCAAACAGCCGAGACGTAATCTCTCCACTTTGGGAGGGAATCCTGGCCACCAGCTCACGCCCATTCCTCTCTTCCGGGCCGTCACTTCCGGGGTGCGTGCGCTGATCTCGTCATTCAAGATTCTCTCTCTCTATACATTGTACTCCTTTCTGTTTATCACCACATACTATACTCCTAGACAACGCCATTTTATCACCATAGACTTGTACATTCTTCCTAGACCGGGCCAGTCTATCACCACAGACTTATAAAGTTATATTCCCAGACCGTTAATTGTTTGTTTTTTTAAATTTAGGTAGGTGTTCTTACGCCCCCATCGACACAGTTTAGATGATTTCGGAGACGGGCCCATGACCCTGCCTGTCAGGTCAACCCGGGCTGAGAGGGAAAGATCTACACTCCCTGGTCTCTCCTCCTTCTTGTATGATGCATGTTACTCCCTAAAACAGATGAAACTTTGAGAATATTTCGAATCTTTCATTTATATTTCCGTCTGTGCTTGGTTCCCAACCCGACGTTCTGTCAAGTCTCTACAACTACAACCGTTTGCTTTGCTGTTTATCTACGTTTTCCGACTTACTTTCTTATTCTTGGTTTGAGAACAGACAGACGTCATTGCAGACGGCACAATGCCATAGCTGCTCCTCCCTCCTCTCCAGGATCCATGAAAGGGTCTGTCTGCTGATCGTATCAGTATCAGTAAACAGCTGGTTGGATATTCTTGAATCTGGTTTTTCCACACAGGTTGCTGTCTCTCCCCGCCCCTCTAGAGACACCGGCTGCCCTTTGTCGCTCCATTTAGCAAATAATTTGTCATTTTACCGTTTCCAAGCTGTCACATACTTCCTTTTTCCGTTCTTGTTATTGTCACTGAATGGGAGTTGATCTTGCGTCTTGTGCGCTATCAAGACTGTGTGCATGCTCAGGCGTGTTCTGCATGCAGAAAGAAGTGAGTAAATTTCCAGCGTTCAGGGCGTCGTTAAATCGGGCTTATTTATTTTAGCTCGCAAAGCTTAAAAATGTACTCACGCCTGCACGCAGAACACGCACACGACATGTATTATCCTATTCTTTTTTCTCTAAATTCTAAATCATTCCCTTTGTGTCGTGTACTCTTATTCACCTCTCTCTTTCTCTCACACACACATTTTCTCCCCCCCTCTCTCTCTCTTCCCGTCTTTCTAAACCTTCTTTCTTTCTTACTTCCTTTCTGTCTGTCTTTCATTCTCTCTCTCTCTCCCTCACGGACAAATAACACATCAAGGTTTCGAATGAAAAGACCACAATTTTTAATCTCCGTGGACCAAAATCTTGGTCCCCCTAGACACGCAGTCTCCGGGGATCAATTTCTTGGTCCCCCTAGACACGCAGTCTCCGGGGATCAATTTCTTGGTCCCCCTCGACTCTTCCTTTTCACTGAAGGGCAAGTTCTTTAACAGATATGTAACTGCTGTCTTCAGAAAGTTGATGACATTTTGGAAGACGTCTTTCTTCCTTTCATCTGAAAATTTGGACTCACTGAGAAATGTCTTGACTTTGTCTCCCACACTGATCTCAGAAATTAACCTGTCCCAGCGGTTTTAAGCAACAACAAAAAATCTGAAATTATGCAAATTGAGCCCCAAAAAAGTGAAATTAAGCGATTCTGTTAATTTTAACAAAGACTGATCAAGGAAAATAATCAGAAATTATGCTAAAAATGATCAAATTTTGCTAAATTATGCGGGGTACATAAAACCACGGGGACAGATATGTAACTGCTGTCTTCAGAAAGTTGATGATATTTTTGAAGAAGTCTTTCTTCCTTTCTTCCTCTGAAAATTTGGACTTACTGAGAAATGTCCTGACTTTGTCTCCCACATTGATCTCAGAAATGAACCTTTAGCGTCCTAAGTCCTATACCGCTGCTATCTGCTGCCGCCCTAGAGTCCTATACATGTCCCCGTGGTTTTATGCACCCCGCATAATAAAAAATTTGATCATTTTTGGCATAATTTTTATAATTATTTTCCTTAATCATTCTTTGTTACAAATGAACAGAATCGCATAATTTCACATTTTTGGGCTCAGTTTGCATAATTTCATAAATTTTATTTTATTTTTTCATAAAACCGCGGGGACAGCAAGATCTAGATCTATCTATACATGTATCGCTTGGTAGAACCGCAGCTCTGAATTGCCTCAAGTTATCACAACTTTCTGCTGTCTGGGTCAGGGGAAACAACTGTGTGAAAGTTTGCTTGCACAGTAGAAAGTTTTGATAACGGTAACTGAATTGGTCGCTTTTGTTTAAAAGCACAAGGGGGCTATCCCGAAAAATGCTGTTTTGACAAAATCGAAGGCAAAGTTTTTGCCCCTTGTTCAGTTTCTTTAAAAGACAAGGATAGTTTTCTCTATAACCAAACAAATATACACACCAAAGAAACCAAACTTCTTCTATAGGTAGGGCAACGCCCACTTTTGGTGTAGGTCAAGATTTCTGGAAACCTCCAAAATCCAGTTAGCCCGCTTGTCCTTAAAAGCGACCAATTGAGAGAGGTTGTGGCTTTGAAGAAGCGAGATGTGGGGTTTATCTGACGATGAGTTGCCTGGTCCTTCAGGACCTTGAGTGATTTCACATTCCTGACTGTGGTGTTGAAGATAATCAGTTCAATCAGTCAGATATCTCAATAGCAGATGACTTTGATGTGCAACAGTTGATGGGAATCTATGATTCAGACGATGATAGGGGGCTCTCATGGGTAGAGGTTAAAGAGTTCACCTGTCATTCATAGATCCGTGTTCTAATCCAGATAGTGATGAAAATATTTTCTTCATTTTCCTGCCCCTCTAACAATGTACTGTCGTCTGCTTTCGTCTACACTTTCTGCCCTCTTCTCTGAGCTCCTGACTCTTTCTGCAACCTTTCTTCTGCTACTTTATGGCTCCTTCTTACTGCTGTCTTTCAGCCATACCCCTGACCTTATGGTATGAAAGATCTACACCTAGCCTTCTCGGACAAGAGTGAACAATTTCGATAAGAGTAGGCTTGGCCGCCACCCGCGGATAATTCAAACTTTCCTACCAACTGAAAACGTTTAATGTGTCCCGCACGCTGCTCGCAGCTGCATAAGGTCATATGAGCGCCAAGGGGTGGATGTCAACAGAGAAGCCCAAATGGGGAATCAGGCTTACTCTGCTCACCTCTCTAGCCTCAACAGCACAAAGTCTACTTCGACTATCAAGGCACCCCGGAAATAGCAGGTCACAAGAGAGTGACAAACATACAAAATGACGATAGTAAGGAGTAGGAAAGAAAAAGCAGCAGTTGAGCATGACATTGATAAATCAGCCCTTACAATTCTACAGTGCATAAGAACATGTTAATATCCCCCTTTGGACTGCACCCATGGGGGACACAAATAATTTACAAGACAAAATTAAAGGAATCCATTGTTGACAAAACAACAACAAAACTTAAAAAACCCACACAAACTGGCAGAATTGTGACATGAAATCATGAGACTTTTATTTACATTCAGAACAAACTGCAGGACCATTGGAAAGAAGAAAAGATCAACACTTTTCCGTCCAGCACATTTATAACCTTTGAAAAAAACCCAGCATAACAAAGATAGTTCCCAGTATAACATCCATCTTTCCATCCATCCAGTTCACACACAGGTCAATATGTAAGGAATCATCATGAAATCAGACGCTCATCAAAAAAAAAAAAAAGAAATCAAAGAAACCTATAGATCTATTTGTCCACCCGTTGGACAATTTCTATCAAATTTTAGCTTTGGCTAAACACCTTTGATGTCCATTAAAAACCCAAGCCTGTCTGGATTCTATAGAAAAACATTGACGTTGCGGACAAAAGAAAAAAAAAGTAAATTCTCATTTTCCAAGGACGCAAAGTTTAGTAAGTCACCAAACTCTAGCTGCCATTTTCTTGGTAATTTTACCTGACACACGGTGACCCCAACCTCCTTCAATCACAAATGTCTCGACTTCTGTTCAAGACAGATAGAGGCATTTTTTCCCCTCAAAAGCAAGACAAAAGAACAAGCTCTGAGATGACGCCAATGGCAATAACTCCATATATAGTATACCCAAAAGTTGAGAAGCACCTGATTCCACCGTGTCACGACTCTCACATAGAACCACACGTAGAACACGACATTGACAGGAACTACCAGCTGCTGTATGAGCCTCACCGCTGCCACATGACAAGGCGATGGGTGGGGGAGTGGGGTGGGGGGTTGATGAGCTATGTACAGGTGAAGGTTGCGAGCACACCCGGTCCTCACTTGCGTATCACGGGCGGCCTCATGGGGCCCATGGGGACCATCCCCATCGGAGGGCCTCCCATCGGCGGTCCCATTGGCCGCATACCTGAAACAGACACGGGCTAGCTTAGTCTTCAGTTTTTGTTAGTTTTATGGCACTAGAAAACACAATAAGGTCATATAACTGCCAAAGAATAAATGGGTTACAAATGAGTAACATATACAAAAAAGGAGGAGAGATAAAGACGATAGATGTTAGATAGAAAAGAAGTAGCAAACCACCCCAGAGCACCCGCCAACCACCCACATACCTGAAACAGACAGCGACTAGTTTAGTTTGTAGTTTTATTCAGTTTTACGGCACTTGCAACACAAATATATCAAACTAGCTGGGTACCCCGTTCCATGGACGGACTAAAAAGAATCAACCGTCAAGTCATTGTGGGTGCAGTGCGCACTCCTTGTGAACGGAAGCTTCACTTGTTTACAATGGCGTCTTAGAAGACGGACTTTCCCAAGATTAGATCTAAACAATGAAAGACTGAAAATGAAACTTAAAGTGACTTCAGACTCCTTAATATAACTGTGCACCCTTTAAATGATTCTGAACCACCATTATTTTTTTCAAGTGAGAAATTTTCTCGGGAGGCCCAAAACCCCGGAATTGCTCGCATCCGAGGAAGATTAGCATCACTGAATTATTAACTTGTATTTTCACTTGACGTACGACAAGTGCCACATGACCAACAGAAATGACATTAAAGAAGAAAAAAAGATTTTTATGCAAATCCCACCTGGGTTTTTCAACAGACTTTAAAAAAAAAAGGTTTAATTTTTAAAAAATTAAAAAATTTTTATTAAAAAAACAAAACAAACACAAATGTTTAATCAAGAAAAAAACAAAAATCCCCTGAGTGTTTGTCGTGGACCCAGACACTTACCTGGCATCATGGGTCCCATGGGTCCCGGTCCCATCATCGGCATCATGGGGCCCGGTCCGCCTGGCGGTCCTCCCGGTCCAGGCATGGGTCCTCTCATGGGTCCCGGTCCCATCGGTGGAGCTCCTGGCGGTCCCATCATGGGAGGCTTCGGGACGTTGGCTGGGGGGAGAGGGGGAGGTAGAAGGTTTAGATGGAGAGAGAGGCAGACAGACAGTTTAGATGGAGAGACAGACAAACAGTTTAGATGGAGAGATAGACAGACAGTTTAGATGGAGAGAGAGAGAGAGACAGACAGACAGACAGACATTTAGATGGAGAGAGAGAGAGACCGATAGTTTAAAAGGAGAGAGAGAGACAGATAGTTTAGATGGAGAGACAGAGAGAGAGAGAAGAGAGAAACAGATAATTTAGATGGAAAGAGAGGGAGAGAGAGAAACAGATAGTTTAGATGGAAAGAGAGAGAGAGAGAGAGACAGATAGTTTAGGTCGAGAGAGAGACAGACATGTTAACACCCCTCCTTTGGGAATGACCTAAAAACAACAAGACATAATGTGACTCACGTGGCGGGGCGCCGGGCGGAGGTACCATGGCCCCACTTGGGGGTCCCCCGGGGGTGCCTGACGAGAACGGGTTGGCGCTGATCTTGCCAGCTTGGTACGCCGCCGCTGCAGAGAGAGAAGACACAAATGATTAACTGTCTCTGACAGATCGTCACATGGTACACCACTGTTATAGAAGAGTAAGCACGAGGGGGGACAAACGATAAAAATGTGTCATGGCACGGTGGAATCCGGCACTCATCAATTTTAGGGCATGTGGAGTTATTGATATCATCTGAAAGCTTGTTCATTTGTCTTGCTTTAGGCGCAAAAAAGATTCATCTATCTTGAATAGGAGTCGAAATATTTGCGATGAAAGGAGGTGGGGATCAGCTGATTTCAGAGATTGATAAAATTAGCAAGAAAATTGCCACCCAAGTTTCATGATTTCCAAAGTTTGAGAGTCCTTGGAAACTGCAAGTTTACATTTTGTGTACCTTATTCAACGTTTTTCCAGTAAACTCCACACATAAAGGAGTTTTTAAATTTTGATCTTAAAGGCTAAGGGGTCGCCACTGTGGCGAGAACGGTGCGGGGAAAGTATTCTCCAGTCACGTCCCTTTAATTTGATCCATGTTACGTGTTGCTCAGCCAGTGGGTTGAAATTTTATGAATTTATCAGCTCCAGTGGTTCTGAGCCAAAGCGCAGTGCAGCCAAAATTCTTGCTGTTTCACAACTCTCTTATACCCCTCTGCTATCTTTTTGTGCTGTTTTGGAGCATCTATCTATCCTCATGGGGAATATGTTTTCTGATTCAACTAGCTTCTCCAGTAGACATATTTTACCATTTTAATAGAAAAAGTGTCAAATTGAAAAATTTGTTTAAAAAAAAAAAAAGTAGACGAGATAAACATGGTCTGTTTGTTTGGAAACATTTCATTATGTATACTTTTAACACAACAAACAAGTGTGTATCTTGAATACATTTGTCAAGCTGATTTTTTTCAAAACACCCCCGAAACTGCAGTGGCTGGGGCCAATGCGCCCAAAGCCAAAAATGTGCATTTGTGAGTGAGTTAACTTCAACTTACTGGTGTCATCGACCAACTTCTGCACTTGTTCCTCCAGCCACTTCTGGTAGTACAGCCGCACGTTCTCCTTGTGTTTGCGCCCGTTGCAGTGTGTCTTCCTCACAGACGGCTGGGGGACAGAGCAGGGACGGAAAACCATGACCACATGTACTGGCTATTTAACATAGCTACAAATATTAGCATTTTTAGACAACAAGCAAAGAAAATAACCTAGTAATGCCAATTCTGTCACACCCCAGAAAGGTAGCCTCGGATTTTGCAAAAGGTAGCCTACCCATAAAGTGTTTTGCAATTATTTTTTTTTTAAAGAGTCAATAACAAATCTTGTTAGTTCAGTTCGAAAATTCTTTAAAAAACAGTAACCCATTTTCAAATTTAACATAAAAAGAGCTAACGTCAGTTTATAATCCCTCAAGACTCTCAACTAAAGGTTTACTGTTACTGGATAAAAAGAAGATATAGTACCAAACATTTTATGTCATTATGGTAATCACAGTTTTCTCATATTTTCAGAGCTTAGAATTTAAAAGAAAAGACCAGATAACCAATCAATGCAGAGAAACCGTAGTCTTTTACCTGAATCATCATTTTTATCATACAAAGAAAACAGCTACACATTAAAAAAGTCTCATTAAAATTATGTTATTGAATTTCTTATTACAAAATCTCTATATTGAAAATTCTGTTCCTCAACAACGCAGACAAATACTCATTCTACAGTTCCTCAACAGTGCAGACAAATACTCGTTCTACAGTTCCTCAACAACGCAGACAAATACTCGTTCTACAGTTCCTCAACAGTGCAGACAAATACTCGTTCTACAGTTCCTCAACAACGCAGACAAATACTCGTTCTACAGTTCCTCAACAGTGCAGACAAATACTCGTTCTACAGTTCCTCAACAACGCAGGCAAATACTCGTTCTACAGTTCCTCAACAACGCAGGCAAATACTCGTTCTACAGTTCCTCAACAGTGCAGACAAATACTCGTTCTACAGTTCCTCAACAACGCAGACAAATACTCGTTCTACAGTTCCTCAACAACGCAGACAAATACTCGTTCTACAGTTCCTCAGCCTCAACAACGCAGACAAATACTCATTCTACAGTTCCTCAACAATGCAGACAAATACTCATTCTACAGTTCCTCAACAACGCAGGCAAATACTCACCGAGTCATGTGTGAGGTACGTGTCACAGTAGTCACAGTAGTATCTGAAAAAGGAAAAGAAATCAATTAATTTTTTTAAAAGAAATTATATTGCCAGGCTGATAGCTTACCCTACTGATACGGTAGGCTTGCACTTACCGGACGAAGGCGAAGTGCAAAAATATGCGCTTTCGGCTTCGGGGAACGGAATATGGATCTCCTAGATCTAGATTCTAGATCTACTAGATCTAGACCTAAAAACACAATGGAATTTTACTAGACTAGGCCTACGTATTAAAAAATAACACCTTTACTCCTGTAATAGCAACCTTTATCATTTGTTTCGGGAGGACTTCCGTAATCGTGAGGAGCGACCACTATGAGACAGAGCAGAATTGAGGGCTAGGGGTAGGGGTAGATCTAGGGCGGGGTAGGACCATTAGCATTAGGGCAGGGTTTGGCCCTTGGGTTAGGGTTAGGCCTCTTCTTTATTGTGTTTGATGGGGCGGTCGCTCGTTACAGAAATCCTTCCTTTCTTTCAGTAAATGATCTGACAACAATCTTTTTGGCAATTCAAAAACAACAGTGAGAACACCGAGACAAACTGAAAATTTTATTGCGACACTGATGATGACTGACGATGATGGACAGTTGAGCCACTTGAGGTGCATCCCTCTCTTGTTCATATCCTACCTTCTTATTACACGTGTAAATATCCATAAATTTACATACTTACTTGGGCATTGTAAAAGTACAAAACAGCGGCCCACCACAGAAATATGATATCCTTTAACTCTGGTTACGAGTCAGTTTTATCTCTCAAACACAACTTCTACCGTGTACAATGAACACAAAACGAATATGTTGTGGTATTGCTTGATAAAACAATGATAACCCACGCTTACTTCCGGTATCGATACCAAAGTGTAGGGATACAAGCATATGATTGTATATGTGCGCTTATGTTTTAATATGTGTACATGTGTGTGTGCGCTCGCTGGCACGTGCTGGTGCATGTTTGTGTGTTAATTTTGTGTGCATGTTAAAGAAAAAGAGAAAGAAAGAACGAAATCGAGGGGTAAACAAAGAGAGAGGGAGAAAGAGTGAATGAGAGAGAGAGAGAGAGAGAGAGAGAGAGAGAGTGAGAGAGAGAGGGGGCATTCCTTATTATGATAGACAACGCAAAATATAATGTGCTATGCTAATGTTTCTTTTGGTCCAATTTTCATTCATGTATAACTACATGCGGTGTCCTTCTTAACAGTAGCTAGATGGCTGTTAATGTAAATACACAGCTTGAGGATTTAGATATCTTAATGCTCAATTTGTTATTTTTTGAACGAATACGATTCAAAGTTTAAAGATTTGGGGAGGGGACACATTTCTGTATCGTTTTACAATATCATTATCATTGAAAAATGAAAGACTTTTCCTTGTTGCTTGTTATTCTGACACAAATGGCTGTCTATTTGTGAGGGTCGCTACATTCGTGGAAATAACCATTTATTGGACAAACTCACGATCTTTGTAGTAGTCGATTATAGCAAACACAGCCGGAAGCTGAACACGCTCGGCGAAGAACTGGCCAGCCATTTCCATCTGCAGGTCAAATTTGTTTTCTGAAACTGACAAGTTCAATTATTTTGGAATTCAAAGCTACTTTATCTTTAAAAAATATTATATTCCAAAAACAACAACAAAAAAAACAGTTTTAACGAGAGGGTACATTTTGAAAGTTACTTTAAAAGATTATGTAGTGTGATTTTTTGTTTGTATTCTGTGCAATCTGGCATACAAAGAGTTCCGATAAATAAAAAACTAGGATTCTTTAACATCATTACAAAGGAACAATTCATCATTATTAATCATTTAAAAAATCAAGACTGAAATGCGATGTCAGTTTTTCTTTATCACATCTCCTCCCTTATCTCTTCCCACATAATCCGTCCCAAAACCACAGACTCAATATGGAACTCCGTAACAAAAACACCCGCGTCACTTCTCTCTCTCTCTCTCTCTCTCTCTCTCTCTCTCTCTCTCTCTCTCTCTCTCTCTCTCTTGCTCTCTCTCTCTCTCGCTCTCTCTGCACCCTTCTTTCTCGCCCCCCCCCCTCTCTCTCTCTCTCTCTCTCTCTCTCTCTCTCTCTTTCTCTCTCTCTCTCTGTGCCCATGCATAGATCTAGCTGATTTGAAATAGGCTACGAATTAGCCGAAACTCCACGACGTCATGTGTCTATTCTTGGGCTTGGGGGTAGGCCTATATCAGCCTGTCTTGTAGGCCTTTAGTATTAATCTAGCAACGAAATAGCTTCCTTACTTCTTTACCAATACATGTATCACGTTTAAAAGCACAATGTTGATTTTCAGTGCATAACCTACAAGTTACCCGAGCGCGCTTACAATTGTACATTTAAAATGATGTCACATATTCATGAATGAATTTTTTAGGCTACTTAGTCATCACGATCCTCATTTCATAACCTTCCCCCAAACTCGTGCCATGAGCACGTACAGCTCTGGGCAGGAGAGAAAGACGCCTGTCCCCTCTTCTGTTGTCTGTGGCCGGGCTTGATGACAATTCTTTAACCACCCCTGAGAACCCCTCAGAACATTAGGCTTGTGTTGATCGCAATTCTTTTATAGCCCCTCAGACCATTAGGCCTACAATGTTGATCACAGCAGCTAACAACTCAAGCACACTGCCAGGCCATGTCTCAAGCCAGTGATTTACCATTGCGCCAACAGCGCGGAAGATCCTATTCATAATTCATGGACGATACCACCAGAGGAAGGAGGGTTTCTTCACTCGTTGTTTCTGTACAAACCATGGGCCGTGCGCCTACATAGCCTACCACTCATCCGTGCTCTGTGGATAGATCTGTGTCTTTTCAGGCTTTTGTCTCTGTGAGCACTTACAAAAAGCCACCAACAAATAACGTATAAATAATGAGCTACATATAATTATTGTATAGCCTATTATTATTATTATAATATACAGAAAGCCAATACGTTTTATTTCAAATCTTTTTTTTGTTGGGGGTCGGGGTGTCTACATAATTCAGAGAGAGAGAGAGAGAGAGAGAGAGAGAGAGAGAGAGAGAGAGAGAGAGAGAGAGAGAGAGAGAGAGAGACAGGGGGGGGGGGGGGGTGCTGTTCGGAAGAAGGAACAGAAAAAGTTAGATCTATATTATAGGCCTCATTACTAACTTTAACTAAATCTACTCCCAAAACAGCAAATGTGTTTTGGGACCTGCGTAAAGCTATGTTAGCGGAATGCCCCATGAAACACCAACTGAATTATGAGATCGAGAGAGTTGCTTTTTTAATGACAGGCTTTGATCTCATCCTCCCGTTAGAATTGTAAACAAAAAAGGGGTGGGGTGGGGGTTAAAAGACTTGTCTGTTAAAACAACAACAACAGCAACAATAACCAACCAACCAACTACCAACCGAACAAACAAACACTTGAATTACAAAACACACTCACTAAGACATGTCTTGGGCACTCTCTTCATCCCCCCCTTTTCTCTCCGATCTCCCTCTGTGGCCGACACACGCGTGCTGTGACAGCTACAACTAACTAATCAATACACAGATAGTTCATCGATCTATACTGTGATGCGCAACGGATCGATACAGCCACCTTTGCTGGCAAGTTCCGGACCGGACAGGTATCCACCGTGTCATTAGCGCCAGGGACATGTTGGATCACCTTCCCTCAGTACCGCACGACGTCTATATGTGTCACGACGTGGTGGAATCAGCCGCTCGTCAGTTATTGGGCACATTGGGCTGTTGGTATCATCTTAAAGCTTGTTCATGTGACCATCTTTTGATGAAAAAAATACTCGCCTATCTTGGTTAGGAGTCGAGATATAGATCTAGATCTAATTTGCGATTGAAGGAGGTCGGGGCTGCCTGGTTTCAAAGGTAAAATTAGCGAGAAAATAGTCGCCAAAATGTGTGATTTCTAAAGCTTCAAAGTCCTTGGAAACTGAACATTTACATTTGTTGTGCCTTTAATCAATATTTTTATCCAGTAAAATCCACTCAGAAAAATGTTTTTTTTAATGGACATAAAAGGTGCTGAGTCAAAAAATTTTTATTTTTTAAAAATGTCGAACTGGAGGAAAACTGCCGATGTCTTCGATTTCGTTAATTTGACGAGAGCCTGATTTCACCACGATGCCTCACATATTGTTATATAGAAGAGCTGCCTACATCCGAATCGAAAAGGCCCGAATTGTGCCCATCCGCGAGTACTGCGCCCATTCAACTACTATTCAGCATTCGCGATTTTCTGCTGTTCAAGATCACAGCTATTCGAAGCATAGCAAAGACTTTCAAATGCCGAGTGAATTTTACAGATAATGGATTTTTGTCTTATTTTTCTCAACCCGTCGTAAAATTAGACCACACGACATTCAAACTCGTTGAGTTATACACAGACATATTATGTTGTATTTGATGTTTACGAGACAGAGTGATACGTTCAGAGCCGAAAAGATTTATAGATCTAAAACATTCCTCTAATTAAATTAGACTACATTATCAATATAAAAATATTTTTGAATAGAAAAGAAATTAAAGACAAACGCACAAGGTATTCGAATGGCACGAATAGTGACTTAAACAGGCTTCGAAGAGTCGGTGAAGTTTCGGTTCCTCAAATATTATGGCACAGCACGCCCATCGAGCGGCCACATTTCCTACCGTGGACTAACACAAGCGGATACCGCCTCGTGGCTCTACAGGCCTGGGACATGTAAGTTGTTGATGGGGGTGGGGTGGGGTGGGGTAGGGTTGGGGGGGGGGGGGGGTACCCTTATGAAGACAACCGTCTGATTTGTTAAAATAAATATTGAACATTAGTTTCTTTTGCTTCAATCATTTATATTTTTGATGAGCAGAGGCTGGTAGGTAGATATTTCATTAAGATAGCGTTTAACGGTCATTGGTCCACATCACAGTCTGTCTGTCTGTCTATCTATCTATCTATCTATCTATCTATCTATCTATCTATCTATCTATCTATCTATCTGTCTGTCTGTCTGTCTGTCTGTCTGTCTGTCTGTCTGTCTGTCTGTCTGTCTGTCTGTCTGTCTGTCTGTCTGTCAATGTTTGTCTGTCTATTTGTCTCCTCTCCCCCCTCCCACCAGTAGGCTACACTATGGCCAAAATAATTAATTATCTTTTTTCGGTGGCTCCTAGTCTGTGTACCCAGAGACCCCCTTTGTTCAGTCATGTTCTCATCTTTACTAGACCTATGTAGACTGTGTGTTTCCTGAAAAGCCGAGGATGTTCCTAAGTGCTGTAAGAGTCTGCTGCTGGGGCACACTCCTTTGTTGAACGCAATGATTATTATTGACTATGCTGCAGAGAATGATTATACAGTAGTCTATGCGCTTTTCAATGACGATGATGATGATGACGATGATGACTGTTGTTGTTGTTGTTGTTGTTGTTGTTATTATTATTATTATTATTGTTATTATTATTATTATTATTATTATTATTATTATTATTATTATTATTATTATTATTATTATTATTATTATAAAGTAATTATTATCTCAGATTATGCCAGCGTTGGCACCAGCTCCTGGCTTCGACAAGACGATCGAGGAACTGTGAAGACACACCTGCATGACGTGTGTGTGTGAGAACTACGGCAGCCATGACCCACTCTGTTTCCTCCATATCTGTTGGACTTGCCGTCATCTCTGTCCTCTGCCAGCCACACAGCGGACAGCAGATAGGTTTGTGAATAACTCCTACCTATAAACTATAGATCTACGCTGTTGAAGTTTTTTGTTGTTGTTTTTTTTTTACACAATATAATATACATATATAATAATGTCTGTCTTTGAACTCTCAAGTCACATTAAAATGTTTTGCTTTCTAGAAGTAGAAATTAATTACTTGCTCATAATTTTTTAAGCAATAACAGCAGCAACAAGAATAACTCCAACAATTACAGCAAACAAAAATTCAACAGTTCTGCCACACGTGTATGGATTAAAAAAAAACAACAAAAAAAAAACACGAAGAGAAACAAACACATGATTTATGTTATAAGAGAATGGACCCCCCCCCCTCCACTAAAGAGAACCCCCATCCCTAAAAAAACAAAAACAAAAAACGACAACAACAACCCCACCCCTCAACAACAATCCATTTATAGCAGTTCTCATTTCAAGGACCGTAGATTATAATATGCCTATATTTAGGCCTGTAATTAACCTCCTTTTCTAATAGCCTACGTCCAGCCAAATTCTAGGTGAGCAAAAAGCTTAGGTCTTGAATCGAAGCAGGCGTCTAACCACCGAATTCTTTACCAATGTTGTAAGAGAGAGAGAGAAAAAAAAATGTACTATAAAAAAGGCTACCCCCCCCCCCCCCCCCCTCCCTTCCCAAAAGGACCGCACGCCGCTGTCTCAGATAGACATTTTTATTCTTTCGTTTCTTTCTCGCGAACAGTTTCGGCTATTTTCGTCTTTCGTTAATTTGTGCATAGCAGCCGAATAGTTGACATCATGGCGGCTAGACGCTTGAACTTGCCCAAACTGGGCCTAGCTGTGTGTGTTTATGGATGCTTGCTGCACATAGCTTCGTCCCAGAACACAACTACACTGCCTGTCACGACGGATAATGCTACGTCTGCAGCAAATGATACAAATACCACATCTGCAGCTCCGACAACTACGCCAACAACCACATCAACGACCACACCTCCGCCAACCACAACTGTTTTTCTTCTTCCCACGATGTCCGAGTCCCCTGTTCCGGAAAACACAGGTTATTACAGGCTTCTCTGTCTCCCCTGGAGTCTTGTGTTATAGGTGGATTTACATATTACTTTTCAAATTTATGAAAGAGAATCCAGCTGGTAATAAACAACAATGCGATCTCATATTATTTATTAAAAAATTTTATTAAAAATTTATTAGGCTACTCATAAACACGTAAACTTCTCTAAGTTAAAGTATGTTAGACTTGGGTGTTTGGTAAGTAAGTAGACTAAGAGTTAGGTCTAGTAAGCAAGGGCAAATAAAACTTTGTTGATGATACATTGCCATTGTTACAAATTTTGATGGGTGATGGTGTTTGAAATAGGATCTAGATCTAGATTATATCTAGAGGTCCATCAGGTTTGCATCCTAAAATCTGAATCAGATTTTATTTACAATTTCAGTAAAATGCTAGCCATAGGAATTACATTTTAGTTGCATGGTAAAGAACAACTTAAATAAGTATTTTATAATATAGATTAGTTCTTTAAAAGATTTTCTCTGTGTTGTATTTTTGCTATCATTGTCTTGTATTTTTGCTAGCCAGGACAGTGTTGTTTGTGTCATACAATGCTGTCCATGCCATTTCAGAACTTAGGATTTACACGACTTCATGTACTGGGGACTCTTGTGGTCCAGAGGTACGGTGTTTGCCTTGTATAAAAAATGTCCACGGCTCGAAAACCTGACAGTGACAAATAAAATGTTCTTGTCTAAACTGTTCTCCTTTCACCCCTCTTCCTGTTCTCTAGTCCTGTTATATAATGCCATCTGCTTTCATGATCTTCATTTTCTGAGCTCTCTCTACCCACTGGGCTCCATTCAAGTGATTCCTGTTGTAAGATTTATTCCAATTAAGCGTTGTGCTTTAGCTGATGGGGTATATGTTGACTGTTCAATGAACTCTGAAAGTACAAAAATGAATGCAAGAGTATTAAATCCCAAGTTAATAATACACATGTTTTACTTTAGGTCTGATATTGATCTGTTTTTTACTTCTGTAATGTTCTTCCCAGATGTGAGCCTGTGTCCCTGCGACCTGACAGGAAATGCGTGTAACGTGAACTGCCGTTGCGACCCGGACTGTTCTCAGGCAGATATTGACGTCTTCGAACCTCTTCCTGCTTCGGCTTTGAACCCGTAGGTTCTATGGCTAAAAACAGATTGCTCTTGGATTAGTAATTGAAAAATGGGTTTTAACAAATGTTGACTTTTAATAGTTGAAATGATAGTTCTGATTCAGTGTTTTGAAGTCAGTTATATTTGGAGCGGTAAGATTTTTGATGTAAAAAGAAGAGGATTTTTTAGTTGGCAGTCCAAAGACATCATTGATTCTACTTCTACGCACATTTTATCTGTTGCGTGTAATTTACACGAAATGGGATATTCTTTTTCTATGTAAGCTTTAGCTTTCCAATGCTATTATCATTAAAAGGACATAAATTTGGAAGTGTATTTTTGTGTTTGCATATAATGGCCCCAAAAAAACTCCCAGATTAATTTTGTCACTGTACTTTATAAATTATCTTACAAAATGTCTATGTGTTGCGACACTTTCTTTTGAGTATGTCATGTGTACATCTCATTAAAAAATCTTTGGATCTGATTTCAAGATCTACACACTTTTTTAGAAGGTTCTTGAGTTTTGCTAGTTTTTTGCCTCGGATTTCCCCACATTGATTCATTTTCTCAGGGTGGACAACCGCCAGTGCTTCAGCCAGAACGTGTTCCTCTTCAACAACGGGCCCGGGACCTCGGAGGACCGGGACGACGGCCTCTTCTGTATCTTTTACGACAACGGTAACTAGTGTCTCATCTTGTCAGTATGTTAATGTTTCAGTGCCTATAAATGGCTGCTTGCACTGTATGCCTCCCAGGAAGTTGAGGTTGTTTCAGAATGCTCTGAGGTCTGCTGGGGTAATAGTAGGCTGTAGATTTTGAAGCGCATAGAGCTTGCTGTTGAGCATGGATTTGCGCTCTATACAAATGCTATCTATTAGTATTATTATTATTTAGTGAAGACATATACAGTCCATCATGCTTGTAGCGAAATTTGTGGGCTGCAAAAGTCATTTTGTTCTGTGAGACTTTCACTATGTACATGTTTCAAATAGAAAGATTGCGCATGGAAGATTACCCCCCCCCCCCCCCCCCCCCCGGACGGTGCTACTGACTGAAGTGTCTTTAGGCCATTCCCAAAGGGAGGACTTAAACATGTTCTTCTGTACAGTAGAATTGTAAATGGGCTGATTTATCAATATCATGCTCATAACCGTGCCTGAACTACAACTAGGAACTACTGCTTTTTCTTTCCTCATCTTTACTATTGTCATTTTTCCTCTACTTTTTTTGTGTGTTTGTCACTCTCTTGTTAAGTGCTATTTCCGGGTTGCCTTGATAGTCGAAGCAGGCTTTGTGCTGTTGAGGCTAGAGAGGTGTATAACAAAAAAACTAAATTTCTATAAAATTCACAAACTGGTGAAAAAATGCCTTTTTCTTCGATTTCATTATTTTGATGAGCGGCTGATTTCCCCACGATGCCTCAGGTATGTCTTTGGGCCGTGATTAATGGGTGGTTAGTGGGTGCTCTGCTGTGGTTCGCTCCTTCTTTATAGTCAAACATCCATCATTATCATTTCCCTTTTTTTGTGTGTGTTACTCTCTTGTAACACTTTTAAACTTGGGCACTTCTATGACCTATTTGTGTTGCAAGTGCTGTAAAACTCTTACTAAAACTAATGTTTGCCTTCTTTTGTCTTTCAGATGAGTCGAGAAACTATTACGTCAATCCGACGTTGATATCTTCGGAAGCAGAGCTGTTGCAGTATTCGGCAGACTACAGCACGTTTTCCTTCCAGTCCACGGCCCCACCCACCCTCACAGCCCAGTTTAATGACTACTACAAGGTTGGTTGGAGTTTGTGTGTTGGAGGGGTCCAAAAGGCCCATACGGTAGAGACTCAGTCATGACTGGTTGTTGTTTTTTTATAGTAGAGGGTTTTATGGCGCTCCTAACTGCATAAGGTCATATGAGCGCCAAGGGGTGGATGTCAACAGAGAAGTCTTTACAGGGAATCAGGCTTACTCTGCTCACCTCTCTAGCTTCAACTGCATAAGGTCTGCTTCGACTATCAAGGCACCCCAAAATAGCAGGTCACAAGGGAGTGACAAACATACAAAAGCAGTAGAGGAAAATGACAAAATAGTAAGGATCAGGAAAGAAAAAGCAGCAGTTCCCTGTTGTAGATCAGGCACAGTTATGAGCGTGACGTGAGTCAGCCCATTTACAATTCTACTATGCTTGAACGAGATATGTCCCCCCTTTGGGAATGGCCTAAAGACACTTCAGTCAGTGGCACTGCCCGGGGGGTACATGACTGTTTACTGCTGGTGTATGTCTGAGTGGTGAAAGAGACCCACAGACATTTTATGTTTTGGGTAAGTGTTTTACGGTTTTGGGAAAGTCTAGCTGGCATAGACGTTGTTTACTTCCTTTCCATTGTTGTTTGGTAGGTTTTTGTCTGCTATTCCAGCTTTTCCTGATTGTTGCTGATTGTTGCTGATTGTTGCTGATTGTTGAAGGAAACATGCCTGGTATTCTTTGGGGAAATCTTAATTGCTTAGATGGCAGGGGGGGGGGGGGGGTGAAACATATTTACAATCAGTCCACCCACACAATTGCTCTCGATAAAATAAGAAACCATGGATAAAGTAAGGAGTAGTGGATAAAGTGAGAAATCAGGGTCTTCAGCAATGTTGAATGTGCCGGTCTGGTTGTGCCTTTCAGAGCGGAGACCCCCTGTATGTGGTGTACCCCACGCAAGCGTTCGGCTACCTCGGTCTGCCAGCGGCCCTCTCCTCCTCGCCAGTTTGCACAGATGGAAATCCTGCCGGTAAAAGCTCTCACTTTCAGCTGGTAGACACAATTATTTACTATACTTGTGTTTATTCTCTGGCTCCTTCCTATTGGTATTTTACCGTGTACCGCCAGGGCCCACTCTTGCCTCCATCAAGAGTGTAACATTTCTGTACGGCCGACCGACATGTGTTTCCCAGTGGGGCGTTAACCCTTTGAACCCTGAATCTTGAAGTTTCTCAAAACTCTATCCCTGGACATTTTTCACAAATTTCATCAAAGTTCACCGTGTTTTGGGGGCACATACACAAACAGACTGAGGGGAAAAACATGGAGAAATAAACACACGTCTGTTCCCTCCCTTGTTGACCTTATTCCACGGTGGAAATATCGTAAGATGACGAACAAGAAATAAAGAGACTACTTTTGACAGACGACACAACTCAGGGTTGTCCGTGCCCCCAGTGAACTGGCCTTACGGTATACAGCCAAATATTGCCCAGGCTGATTTACCGACCTAACGGGTTCAAAGGGTTAAATAACACCTGTCGCTATCCAGGTGATCCCCACCGCCCACCACCCACCAAAATTACAGAATTGCCCTCTAGTGGACGATATCACACGTGGTGGCAAGTACTGATTTAGAGCAGTGAATGAGAAATAAATAGTCTTGCTTAATGGCTAAGTTTTTTCTCCCCCTCCTGCCCACCCAGCAGTAATGGGTACCTGACTTCCAGTTGGGGAAGTAAAGGCGGCGTGGAAAGGAATTGGCCACCCTATCACAATATGCCGAAGGCCCAGGAAGTTGTCTCACTGACAAGGCAATCCCCAATGTCCGAATCGGATGCGGGAACAACTTTACTTTTTAATGGCTAATATAAAGTGCTGTAAGGAAAATACTGGTTACATTTGTGCAAAGATAGACTCCACTCTTTTGCAATTGTTTACCATGCTTCGTAATCATATGGAAAAACTTTCTGATCTTATTTTTTCATCTTGAGACATTAATTTGATGCTTTCATTCTTTTTCATTTTGAATATATTCCTTAAATATATTAATTTCAGCGTTTGTTTGTTGTTTAGTGTCAATGTGTGTGCGAGGTGTGCGGAAGTAATGAGAACACAGATTTTATCATTTCATGCAAATATATTGTACATGCACACTGCTAGAATCCAAGGAGTAACTCATTTTGTCAGCATGCCTCACTTATATTATATTTTTAAAAATTTCAGCCTACCACATAGAGGCCGAGAACAAATGTGCCAGATTTTTCACCAACCTGGCCACTGAGTGCCAAACTGACGTGGCCTTACGAGCGTCTACGTTTTATCAAAATTTCACCATTGTCAGGGTATGTACTCCAGACGTCGGTAGAAGATGAATACTCTCGTTCGTCCAGTCTGTTTTGAACAGGGGTGGGCAAACTATAGCCCGAAGACCAAATACGTCCTGTCATAGTTTTGTGTGGCACACTAAGACATTTCTCCTACAAGTGGTTCATCATCACCCGCTGCCTTGCCGACTGGCGTGGGCGATCATGGACCTCCACTTCTCTCTGTCTTGCGTTGCGGCAATGGTGTCTGTTGTTCTTGCTGCTCCTAGCCAAGTGGTTACTTTTGCTAATTTACCCAATCCAAGACTAGTATTTGTAGCGCAATTTAAAGGTACGTTTTCGTCTTGAATTTTAAAAATAGTGTCCATGCTCTTCACTGTATGCTCGGTGATAGCAATTGAGTAAAGGAGAAGATTCACATGGAGTCTGAATTGTTCCTGATGTGAGTGCTTAGGCCAAGCTTCCAACCCACAGTCCTTCCAATAAGTATTCACATGACCTTAGAGCATGCATCAGAATAACATCGAGTATGAATCTAGCTTAAGATTATTATTGTTTATATTACTGTTCATTTATAGGATGCATGTGACTGTAAGCCTGAGTGTGTGTGCATATTTGAGTGTGTGTGTGCGTGTGCGTGTGTGTGTGTATGTGTGTGTGTGTGTGTGTGTGTGTGTGTGTGTGTGTGTGTGTGTTGATAT
>NW_004798180.1:80721-81884 GCF_000002075.1 Aplysia californica
TAGCACACACACACACACACACACACACACACACACACACACACACACACACAGCACATAACCCTGTATGTCTGTTTTTTGCCGTTCCCAGGACCCGTACCTCCTGAAGGCTTTCAACTCTTCTGTTGGAGGAGATGAGAAAGGTAGGCATGAGTGGCCTGTTGTTTCGCTTCTCAAAGTTGTTCTTTTTATAATTTGTGACTTGTTTCCTATGGGCTTCCACGCTATATGGTCCTGTCTGTCCCCGCGGTTTTATACAAAAAAAATTCTGAAATTATGCAAACTGAGCCCAAAAATGTAATTTTAACGAAGAATGATAAAGGAAAATAATCAGAAATTATGCAAAAAATGAATGATCAAATTTTGCTAAATTATGCGGGGTGCATAAAACCACGGGGACAGTCCAATGGGGAGGGAGAAGGTGATCTGGGCTGTATGAGCCAGCTGACAAATTGGTTGTAAAGTTTTAAAAATTCTAATCCCGAAGAATTAGTAATGAAGATTATTTCTATAGTACCTCTGAATTTTGTTGCTTCAGTGGATGACCATAACTGACGAGATGGAACTTACGGTGTTAAAAGCTCAGACAGATTTGATGGAGCATTTTTATCCTTAATTTAAGACATTTATGACTGATGGTCAAAACTTTATATTGGATTCATTTTTCAATTGCAAGCTCTTAACCGTTTCAGCCCAATGCGCTTATATTTTCACCAACGCATGTACCTCTCATCGTCCCAAGAGCGTATATTCTCAGTTTCGCGGGGTACCGAATTTACGCATTTTTCAAAATTAGCAAACCTAATTAAACTTCAATTTTTATAATATTTGTTCATTTACTTTTAAACATTGTTATATATGTTATTATCTAAACCTCATTACAAAGATACTACATCACTTTTTAGAATGTATGTTTCTTTTTCTGAACTACTGCTGTATTGGCTGGGACTGAGGTGAGGGAGTGCACAATAATGCCTGGGCTGGAAGGGTTAAGACATTTATGACTGATAGCAGAAACTTTATGTTGGATTCAGTTTTCTATCACAAACCCTTAAGTTTGACATGCTCTAACCCTTCATTTGTGTTGTGTGTGTGTGTGTGTGTGTGTGTGTGTGTGTGTGTGTGTGTGTGTGTGTGTGTGTGTGTGTGTGTGTGTGTGTGCG
>NW_004798180.1:81984-92012 GCF_000002075.1 Aplysia californica
CCTGACCGGCGTGACGGAGCTCTACACCAACAACTACACCCTGACCTTTGACCTGGAGCCCACCGACCCCTTGCTGTGTGTTGTGGGCGGGGTCACGGGGCCCTGCGCGTTTGCCACGCCCCCAGCCATGCCCACTTATGACGCCGCATCGGCCACGTGTCGGAACGTCTTGACAGAGGTGAGTGCTGGATGGGTGGGTGGATGGATGGATGGATGGGTGGATGGATGGATGGATGGGTGGATGGATGGATGGATGAATGGATGGATGGGTGGATGGATGGATGGGTGGGTGGATGGATGGATGGAAGGATGGATGGATGGGTGGATGGATGGATGGATGAATGGGTGGATGGATGGATGGATGGATGGATGGGTGAATGGATGGATGGATAGATGGATGGATGGGTGGGTGGGTGGACGGATAGATGGATGGATGGGTAGATGGATGGATGGATAGATGGATGGGTGGACGGGTGGATGGATGACTGTCTTGTGATGTTTCCGCAGGGCTTTCTGACGGTGTGTCCCATCCATCGCCACTTTCTTAGTCCTGTCCTTTCCCACAGCTCTTCATTTCTTATTCTATCCTGCCACTTAATTCTTAGAATACTCCTCGTACGTCTGTTGATGAAAGTCTGGACTTTATTCAGCACTGTCTTCGTTGTCTTCCAAGTTTCGCAACCGTAGAGGGGCACAGACTTGACATTGGAGTTAAAGAGTGGAATCCTGCTTAGCTAGCTATATTGACCCTATCCGTACGTCGTGTTTTACTATCGTATCCATACGATGTGGGGAAATCTGTGCCACCACTTTCCTAAGAGGAAATTTACTCCTTAATACGATCCATACGCTTTGCATAGCAGTCTGTCAAAATGATTTTTTTGAGGAATACTGAAAATTTCAAAGAGATCTTCGCACTAGAAGTATTCTAAAATGTGAAGAATACAACCCCGGGGGTACAAAATGACCCCAGGGCATACAGAAAGGGTTAATATATTGTTGGGGACTTTTTTTCTCTCTCTCCCAGGTGCGGTACCGCTTCCAGACCAGAGGTCGGTTCGGCATCGACAACGCATACGTCAGCTTTGTCTTCAGCGATATCACCGACAACAGTCTCACGCAGACGTTTTCCACTTCCTTTTCTACGGTGAGTCGCTTTGTTTCTGCAGAAAGTTCACCTCTCAGCTGTGTGGAACCTTCTGGAACCTCTGAGATGTCAATCTTTTGGTAGATCTGTACGGTTTTTCCGTTTTCCCCCCCTCATAATTTTGTGTGTCCGTTCAGTGACTTTTCATGTGTGTGCCTCTATGTAAGTGTGTGTGTGTGGATGTGTGTGTATGTGTATGTGTGTATGTTTGTGTATTTATGTATGTGTGTGTTTGTGTATGTGTGTATGTTTGTGTATTTATGTATGTGTGTGTTTGTGTATGTAGGTATGTGTGTGTGTGTGTGTATGTGTGTATGTTTGTGTATTTATGTATGTGTGTGTATGTGTGTGTATGTGTGTGTGTATGTGTGTATGTGTGTGTGTGTGTGTGTGTGTGTGTGTGTGTTTGTGTATGTGAGTGTTTGCATGTGTGTGTATATGAGTGTTTGCGTGTGTGTGTATGTGAGTGTTTGTGTATGTCTGTGTGTGTGAGTGTTTGTGTATGCGTGTGTGTGTGTGTATGTGGGTGTGTTGACATGTACTTGTCTGAAAAGTTCAGGATTTCTTTTTTTTAAATTTTTGCTTAGCCAATTGGCAGCAGGTTTTGTAACCCCGCACAGAGCCCACTGTAACGTCTGCCAATCCTCTCTCTCCCCAGGCATCGACGAGCACGGAAGCTCCAGTCGCCCGCAGCGGCAACCCCGGCTATGACGTGGGGCTGCCCGTGCTGGCGGGGATCTCCAACCTGACCTCGACCGGCGGCTACTACATGTATCCTTCCACCACGCGGGTCACGGAAATGTTCTTGTCTGGCTTACATGGCAATTGTAATCATCCTGTGGGTGGTTGGCAGGTGCTTTGGTGTTGTTTACTGTTTCTGTCCCATCAAACATCTGTCGTCCTTATCTCTCCTCCCTCTTTTTTTTGTATGTTATTATGATGTAACCCCTCGAATCTTCAGCACTTCTGTGACCTAACTGTGCTGCAAGTGCTGCAAAACTTGCACTAAAGCTAAAGAACTGTGATCATTGATATTAATACTTACTTACTTTGACTTGTTCATCCTCTGTTGCCGTTAAACGTCGAGGGGAGATGCAGTTGTCTATGGTGGTAGGCCAGCTCCGCAGCTCTTTCAGTTGTGATGTGATGTTTTCTCAGGGTTTCCTTGACACCCTCGATCCACCTTGTGCGTGGCCCTCTGTTGCACTGGGGTTGTTTGCCATTATTGTATTTAATAAAGCAAAAGTAAAAACTCCGTTTCTAGATGAAGAAGGGTAATTTAATGATGAAAAAGATATGAGGTCTGCCCTCTCTGGCTTCACTGACAAGACTAAATAAATCATAATGAGCATGAGTACATGTGATTGAAACAGGAAGGAGGAGTGAGTAAAGATCACTAAGATCAGACAATCTTTGTTGTGAGGGTAGATAAATAAAAGTAGGGCCTACAATTACAGGGACATAATTCAACATGTTAATATAAGGACCAACAATCCAGGATTTATTGTTTCCCTTCTGTATATTGATAAAAGCAATCTAATAGTCTAACACCTTCCTCTTCCTTTATAGCCTGAGTGCTTGGTGTTGTAGGCTCTCGAGGCTGGCTGACCAGGTGACATACGTAACAGGTGGCCAAACCATTTTATCCTCTGTCTTTCTATGTAACGCAGGCAGGTCTCAGTGCCGATAGCTGCTCTTACTTCTTCATTTCTCTGCCTGTCTCGTCTTGTGATGTTAAGGGTTTTACGGAGACATTTCATTTTGCATGCAGTGATTATGCATTGATGTTAATGGAGAGCCAAAAAAAAATAACTCTATCGTGTAAACTACGAGTTGGTACACAGTGATCTCTCCTTGACCGCGGCGTGTAGACAGAGGACACCCCTGGGCCTGGTGCGACCGTCAGTGACCGGGGACTGTTTGACCGCTGCTGGTCAGCCCAGGGAGCCTGTGCTGTTTGGGGAAGACATGCGCACTGGTTGTTTTATACAGTGAGTTGTTGTTGTTGTTGTTGTGTGTTGTTGTTGTTGTTGTTGTTGTGTGTTGTTGTTGTTATTGTATGGGTTGTTGTTGTTGTTGTGTGAGTGTGTGTGTGTAGCAGAAGTGGTTGGCGGGTGCTCTAGTATGGTTTGCTGCCACTTTCCTTTCAAACATCTACCATCCTTGTCTCCCCTCCTTTTTAAAAAAGTTACTTTCTAGTTACACCTCAAATCTTCAGCACTTATATGACCTATTTGTGTTGCGAGTGCCGTAAAACTGTCTAAAACTAAACTCCGGATAAATCTGGAAATCCAGGTTTCTGAAACTGTCAACATTGTTCCTGCCTAGAGATGAGCCATCGTGATGCGAGATGTACGAGACAGATTAGTCTGTAAATGTTGAGTCCTTGCACACATATTTCCAGGGGGCCCGATAAGTTAACTCTCCCAGCCCGAACGCCGACAGTATCGGTACGGAAAATTTCGCACCCGAGACAGAAAACACTACTTTTGTGTGAAGCAGCTGATAGTCTAATTGGAAGGGTAACAATTTGTCATTTGAAACAGACTATGACCAGAAGTGCGGCCCAAGTTCAGAACAAAGAAAGCTATAATCGTGAACCATGTGAGGGGGTGCCAAATTGGAACGCACTTCCATCGTTCAACGTTCGGTTCAGAGACTGCCTTCTTTTCCAATCCCCAGGGTAAGTGCTAGCGGCATCGACCAGTCGTGCCGTCTGCTCCAGCAGGAAGTGATCAGCGCGCTGGAGGGTTTCCCCGCGACCATCGACACAGACATCAACGAGTACTCCAAGACCAGCCTCGTCCTGGCTATGTTCGGCAACTCTGAGCCCGAGAAGACAGACGATTGGCCGCCCGTGTTCTACAGCAGTAACAGACCCAGGCCACCTACGGTGGGTGTGGGGGAGGGTGTGTGTATGTGTGTGCGTGCGTGTGTGTGCGTGTGTGTGTGTGTGTGTGTGTGTGTGTGTGTATGTGTGTGTGTGTGTGTGTGTGTGTGTCTGTGTGTGTGTGTGTGTGTGTGTGTGTTTTTGTGTATTTCCAATGGGTTAAGGGGGCAATAGAATTAGTTGTTGTTGTTGTTGTGTGTGTGTATGTTTGTGTGTGTGTGTGTGTATGTTTGTGTGTGTGTATGTGTATGTTCAACTCTGTCTGTATCTCGTGTTTACTGTAGCCAATTTCTCTGTTGTTCTTTGTCCTGGTCCAGAGCTCGGGGTCCAAGTGTCTTCTATCCCTGGGCATGAACCTGCAGATTCTGTACGCCAACGTGGGCTCTCTGGCCAACCCTCAGCCCATGATCATCGGTGCCGCGTTTGTGTACGACGAACCCCAGCAGGTGGAATATCAGGTGAGCAGGGGGGGGTTACTTATTTATTTACCTATTTAATTACCTACCTACCTACCTACCTACTTACCTACTTTTTATCTTCCTACCTACCTTTTAACTAACGACCATCCCCCCGGGGCAGTGCCACTGACTGAAGTGTCTTTAGGCCATTCCCAAAGGGGGGACATTTCTCGTTCAAGTACAGTAGAATTGTAAATGGGCTGACTCATGTCACGCTCATAACTGTGCCTGATCTACAACAGGGACTGCTGCTTTTTCTTTCATGATCCTTACTTTTGTCCTTTTCCCCTACTTCTTTTGTATGTATGTCACTCTCTTGTGACCCACTATTTCCGGGGTGCCTTGATAGTGGAAGCAGATCTTGTGCTGTTGAAGCTAGAGAGGTGAGCAGAGTAAGTCTGATTCCCTGTAAAGACTTCTCTGTTGACATCCACCCCTTGGCGCTCATATGACCTTATGCAGTTGCGAGCGCCGTAAAAACCTCTACTATAAAAAAAAAATAACGAACTACCTACCTACCTGCCTACTTACCTACATGCCTGCCTGACACACACAGACACACACACAGACACACACGCGTGTGCACACACACATACACACACACACACACACACACACACACACACACACACACACACACACACACACACACACACACACACACACTCGTATACTCACACACATACACTACTACATACACACACACATACACTCACACACACACTGAAATATGCGCGCGCACGCACGCACGCACGCACGCACGCACGCACGCACGCACGCACACGCACACACACACACACACACACACACACACACACACACACACACACACACACACACACACACACACACAAACACTCACACTCCTTGTTCCTTTTATCTTTCTCTCATAACACTTTACTTCTCCTGTTAATCTTTCCCTCACATCCCTGTACCTCTTCTGTCCATCTGTCCTTCACATCCCTGTACCCCTGTGTATTCCTCCAGTGCTCCGGTCCGTTCTGCCTGCCAGGAAGTTCGGCGGTGACCCAGCGAGTGGAGATCAGCAGCTCGGTGACCTTCATCGACGTGTCGCGTCTGCCCGAGGGCGTGGAGGGCGTGTACCCGACATTCGCCATACGTCTGCCGTACGACTTCTTCTACCCGTTCCTCAGTTCTGCCCCGGCCTCGCAAGGCCCCTGTGGCTACCTCAGCCTCTGTGTATGTTTATTTATAGCAATGACGCAACTCTTCTTATAATCCAGATTTTTGTGTGTGGCATCCATGTGGGGAAATCAGGTGCTCATCAAAATAATTAAATCGAAGAAACTGACATTTTACCGCTCTTTGGGCAATTTTTATTGAATTTTTTTTCCGGCTCGAAACCTTTTATGTCCATTAGAAAACACACTTCTTTGTGGGTTTTATTGAAAAATGTTGGTCAAAGACAGAAAAAAAAGTAAAATTGCAGTTCGCAAGGACACTTAAGATTTGGAAGTCACCAAACTTTGGCAGCTATTTTCTCGCTAATTTTACCTGTGACGCCTGGCAACCCCAACGTGTTTTAATCACAAATATCTTGGCTTCTATGCCAGATAGATGAACATTTTTTAATTATTAAAAGCAAGACAAATGAGCAAGCCTTACGGTGATAGTAATTATAACTCTGTCTATATGCCCAAAAATTGCAGAGCGCCTGTTTCCACCTTGATGTGACATATATTTGACAACACGACTATTGTGAGTGACTGTGTGATTGGTTGGTCTGCCATGCGAACATTCCGAAAAACTTCTCATATTTGGTCACTTTTAATCACAAGGGGGCTTTTTTTTTAATAGTAGAGGTTTTACGGCGCTTGCAACTGCATAAGGTCATGTGAGCGCGCACAAGGGGGCTATCCTGAAAAAATGCTGTTTTGAGAAATTCCAAGGTAAAGTTTTTGCCCCTTGTTCTGTTTCTTTAAAAGACAAGGAGAGTTTTCTCTATAACCAAACAAATATACACACCAACGAAACCAAACTTCTCCTATGGGTAGGGCAATGCCCACTTTTGGTGTAGGTCAAGATTTTTGGTAACCCCCTGAAATCTGGGTTAGCCCGCTTGTCCTTAAAATCGACCATTTGTCAGGGGGATAAAAACTTTGAGGAAGTTTTTACTATTGTAGGTGTGCTGTATATCTCAGAGTGTTTGATTCTTGTGTGGCCGAGTGTGCCTAGCCTTGGATGTGTGATGGAAACGTTTTACAAGCATGCACATGGGGACATTTTTTCACTATGTCCCAATTTTGCCATGGGATGCGGTCACCAGGAACTTTTAGAGTTTTGGCGCGTGTTTGTGAGGTGAGCCTGTGGGGAGTATGGGTGTGGTTATGTGTACCCTCAGTGAAACTATTTATTTACTCTGGTAGAAACTAATGCTACGCTAGCAGACGCCATTCTGTGCCTTACGCTGTGTTGTGATGTGATGGTCGTATGTCGCCACCTCAGTGCTTTCTTGTCCTATCTCCATTTTTAATAACAGTGAAAACAGTTCATAACAAAGAGTGAGCTTAAGGAGACGTCACATTTTCACTGTTAAAGATAATGGAGATAGGACAAGAAAGCACTGAGCTTGTACGTGATGGCGTGACACGTGCCTAGTGTTGTGGTACGACACAGACCTACTTTGATGTGTTTGTTTGTTCTTTCAGCCTTTCTGCACTCCGTACACAGGAAATCCCCCTGAATATTTTTAGAATGCAGCAAGAGTTTCCTGTTTGCAGGTGATACTCTTTAGATACACTAAATTATTTTATTGTGATGTTAGAGAGTTTTCTGTGCAAGAACTTTCTCACTTTTTCTCTGGCCTTGTATCGTTTGTGATGAGCAAAAGGTTGTCTTGTTACTTGTAGGTTGATCTGTTTCTGAGCTTCTTGTAACAAAATGTTGTTATCTTTTTTATAGTTTTGTTTGATTCAGAGATCTGAAGCTGTTGTGCTGGTCAACAGTGGCTGAGATTAGGTTTGATGTGAATACCGGTATTTGAGAGAAGTGTTTTCTTCTGTGTCAAATCCTTGTGTGGTTCTGTGTATGATAAAGTGGCTGTGTGTGGTGGGGTGAGTGAGTGTGTGAGTGAGTGAGTCAAGTGTACTCAATGTGTGTGTCTGTGGTTTGTGTGTGGTGGGGTGGGTGTGTGAGTGAGTGTGTGGTGGGATGGGTGTGTGAGTGAGTGTGTGGTGGGGTGGGTGTGTGAGTGAGTGAGTGTGGGAGTCAAGTATACTCAGAGTCTGTGTCTGTGGTTTGTGTGTGGTGAGTGAGTGAATGATGCATACTCCAAGTCTCTATGTGGTACAGTGTATGATACAGTGGCTGGGTGTGGTCGTACTTTGTCCCCATCAGACACCGCAGTGTGTCGTTTACACGGTGGTGTGTTTTGTGTTCTGTGCCGATCCGCGGTGATATCTTCTCAGAAATCCGTCCAATGAGCGTAAATCTTTTTTTTCCAGTTGTGAATTATGGCATGTGTCGGGATGAAGAGTAAACCTTTGTTGCATGTGTCCCTGGACGTTGATGTGGTTTCCCTCACAATGTTATTGTTATACAAGTCTGCGGGGGGTAATGATATAGATTGTAATGTCCATAGAGTTTGCTGTTGAGTGGGAGTTTGTGCTGTACAAATGTTATAATTGATGATCGCTGTTTCAGCTGATGAGGCTCATGTGTCTACTGTAGTTTTTTAGAGCGGTTCTGACCTGTCTGGGTGGGTGAGCTAGACCATACACTGACCAAATAGTGAGAAAAGTTGACCTCAGAACAAATCAAAGTTTGTTATAGAGTTTGTTATATGCAACAAAGATTAATTGACCATCACCACTTTGCAGTCGCACAGCCAGCAGTACAAAATACCCCATCTGGTCACCCAGCCAGGAGAGTGACTGCAACAGACTCTTCGGGCCTGCGCAGAACTGCTTCAGGTGACCAGAGCGGATAACTTTCCCCGTCGCATTATTGCGCCAAGTGACCGTAAAGTGTTAAAAAGATGTAAAAATTGAGAGGTGCTGATCAAAGTAAAAGCTGTTACTGCAACAGCTGAAGAGGTTAGAAAGTTTTGCGTCTTCTGTTGTTTGTGGGAGCCACATTTGACGGTAGATATTCCTCACACTCAACAGTTTATCGGCTGTTTGATCTGTCCTCGGATCAGAACTGTGAGTGGTCAGGTTAATGCAAGTAGTCAGAAGGGAAGAAGATAAGATAAGATAAGATAATACTTTATTATCCCAGAGGGAAATTTTTCTTGGCTGTACAGGACGGTAAAAACAAATGCAGGTTTACATTTTTTTAAAAAGGAGACGAGAGAAAGGACACTATTGTGATTTGCTCTTGTTTTTGTTATGTTGTTTGTGTATAATTTGTTGGTGTTTGGTTCCTGTTTTTGTCTGGGGAAACTGTAGTTCATTGTATTCATTCATTCATTCATTCATTCATTCATTCATTCATTCATTCATTCATTCATTCATTCATTCAGTCTTTCATTCATTCCTTCATTCATTCCTTCATTCATTTATTCATTCATTCATTCATTCATTCATTCATTCATTCATTCATTCATTCATTCATTCATTCAGTCTTTCATTCATTCCTTCATTCAATCATTCATTCATTCATTCATTCTTTCCTTCATTCATTCTTTCCTTCATTCATTCATTCCTTCATTCAATCATTCAGTCTTTTGTAAGTTCATATATTATTCTCTTCATCTCTTATTTCATTTTATTCTTCTTAAAGGACAGAAAAAAAGATGTGCTATGCCATATATGCATATTCATGTTGTGACAAGTCAGAGGTCATGGAAATACTTACAGCAGTTCTGCCGTGCCAAGGCAGACCGACGTATCTGCAAAAATTATTAATTTTTGTATCTTCGTTTAAATGGGCGCCTATACCCATTCTGCATCTTGTGTCAAAGGCAGGAAGACGTATCTGCACTACAAATAGGATATTTCACTGTGGCAAACAGACGTATCTGCACTACAAATAGGAGATTTCACTGTGGCAAACAGACGTATCTGCACTACAAATAGGAGATTTCACTGTGGCAAACAGACGTATCTGAAGGGTCATGTCCATATTTCCAATGGCAGCTGGACGTAACTCAAAATCATAAAAAGTGCAGATACGCCGCTCTGCCTTGGCACGGCAAAGTTCATGTCTTGTTTTGTCCTGTGTCTTCGATTTGTATTTTTCTAATCCTGAGATTTTGTGAATGGAGGATGACGAATTGGTAGATATACAGATTGTGCGTTAGTTATGTATGATCATTATAGGTAGCTCATTATTCAATAAATTATTTTATTCAAAGTTCCTGTTTTATTGTAGATTAATTTCGTTCCATGTTTCATGTGAATTTTGATTTTTAACAATGTTTGTTGTGTCTTTCTGTCTCTTCTCCTTTAAGTCCTTCTTTTCTTTCACTTCTGTTTTTTTCTTCCTTCTGTCCTGTTTATCTTTCGTCTGACTCTTACCTTGTGAGAAGAGGATAGAGAGAGAGAGAGAGAGAGAGAGAGAGAGAGAGAGA
>NW_004798180.1:92112-98379 GCF_000002075.1 Aplysia californica
ATCCGTATCTATGTCCTCAAAGTAGAATGGTGTTAGCCATGTCTTAGAATATACGTTGGGGTATTTCAAGAGGGAAGCTATCAGTAGTTTCTTACCATTCAAAAAAATACCTTTTACATTACAAAATTTTATTATGGTTTTGACCCTTCTATTTAAACACACACACACACACACATACACACACACACACACACACATACACACACAACCACACATACACATACATACATACATACACTCATACACACAGACACACACATACAAACACGCACACACACACATACATACTCTCTCTCATACACACACACACGCACATATACACATTATGACACATATTAATAATAATGATATTATTTTTCTTAAAACTTGTATACAGGATCGCTTAAGATAATCCTTATTTTAAGAAAAAATGACTCCAACTCTAACAATCATAATAGTTATAACATAGGCTGAATGTAGCGCAGACATAGAACATGCATGGCAGTAAGTTTTCCAGATAGAAAGAAGGGAAATATGATCGTGTCTCGGGCTTGTACCAACACCTCGGTCCAAAATTACTGTGCAAGCAACTCAAATAAAACAGGCAGAGAAGAAAATTGGTTATTCAATGCCTCTAAAGTTGTCTATCCTTTTCAGTTAAAATGTTCTAAATGCTGAAAATGAATAAATAGGATTGTTTTAATTCTTCTCATACTGTATTTCATATTCTTTGACAATAATTATTTCTCACAGATAAGTAAAAAGCTCAAAATTTCCGAAGCCTGCATAAACAGTTGTTTTACCGGAAGTAGGAAGTAAGAAACAAAAGTATACGAAAGCAATCAAAATGGCTGCCGTCTCAGAACCCTTGACGCTTGAGAAAGGTTTGAAGACTGTTTACTGTTTACTTTGAGTCGAATTTACTAAAGTTTTGTCAGGTTTTAAAATCTAATGATATATGGATGTCAATATATTGTTTGACGAGTGCGTTTAAAATAAGTTAGAACCCATACATCACATTCTCTCCCCACGGCCAGGGCAACGACCAACTTAGTGACTTAGTACTTAGTTAGGACTTGACTTAGTCTTTAGACTTTAGTAGTCTTCTTTTCCAGCCTTTTCTTCCTGATCATCCGAGTGATCCGGACCCTGATCTTGCTACTCTCTAAAACAGTACGATGCATTCTGATATTCCTTCAAAGTTTCAAAGCTGACACTCACATAATGCTTCAATACGGGAACCATAATGCTTTCTCTGGAATAGCTCAATTGCAAAAACTCTTACCATTGCATTGATTTGAATTTGATTCCATGTCTACTACTACTACTACTGTTTGGACAATTAAATTTTAGGTAAACATTTTACTTTCTCACTCGCATGCAGATGCACAGCTTTTGGGGGGGTTAAACCACTGTGTTTTTGGCTACAGAACAACACATGTGTGGCCATTAAATTCGTTGCAAATCCATTGCCATTGTTTTCAAATCAAACGTCAAGAATATCTCAAGAAACTTAACAGCAAACTCAAACTGTCAAATAATGGTGAAACACGGTGGGATTCCCCTCTAAAACTCCCCTAATTATTTTTGACATGCGAAATATTAGCCTACTTTGCAATGAGGCCTAATTGTATTTTTGTAAGATTGAAAACATGAAATACCTCATTTAACCCTCTAGTCTGTTGCGTCGGTTGAGGCTCTAGAACTAGAAGAGCCTGTTCGACTATCTGGTATTGACTGCTACGTGCAGGCTTGACAAAGCAGTCTTGGCAAGTGGGGTTGTAGATCGTCTGGAGATCCTTCTAGTATTCATCCAAACGTCTCTTGTACGTATCCACCGTTGGCGCTGACAGCACTGACTCGATGTCAGTAACTTAATGTGTAACATGATACAACTGCAAATTGGGCAACTGTTTTCTTGTTGTGCCTGCGTTCATTATTATAGCATGTCAAGTTATTTTTTTAGTTGTTTATAAAACAATAAGGTTTTGCAGGTGTTAGAATCTAGGTCTTGGAAGTTAAAAGTTTCATCAGGCCTAGTGTCATTCAATGACTTGATTTTTTATCATCCTTCTGTGTTTCTAAAGTAGACGTAATAAAGTCCCTTGAGTCTCGTTTCTATTTCAAAGCTCAATTATTATCATGATCTGTTTGTCAGTCTAAATTCACTGTATTAATCCAACTCATTGATGTTGCTTCATTTGTGTGGCATAGAATGCTGTGCTGTAGCAAAGATACAATGTTTTGACAATGAAATGATGGAATACAATGTTCATTTATTTTTCCACCTTTGCCTGAATTTCAGACATCAACAGAGCTGTGGAGCTTCTGGAAGATCTCCAAAGAAGTAAGTTTGTGTCATATTGTTCGCTTTTGATTGTAGAAAGTTTCAACCTTTGTCGTGGGAATTAAATTTTTTTTTTTTAAAAGTTGAACTGGCCTGTGTATAAATAAATTTCAAACTTGAGGGGGGGGGGGGGGGTGTGTGTTGTTTTGGTCACTAAAATTACTTTCAACGCCTTGTTGCTAAGTGTTCTATGTTGTTGTTATTGATCCAGCAACAGCTGGGCACTTGTCGTTCTATCCAGTGCTATATTGTGATAAGTGCAGGCTTCATCGGTTGCTGTGATGTTCCAAAGTAGCAATGCCAATGGAAATTTAAATTTTCACTTTTGTCCCCTTTTTTTGGTACCTAAGAAAGAATGTTCAATTCTAATAATCATGCTTCTTGAATTTTGAGAATCGGTTCATAAATAAAAAAGTTATGGGGTTGTAAAGGTCGGCAAAATATGGATGACCCACATAGAGGAAAATACTCCTAAAAAGTGGACCACGCAGTAGCAGATTCTGTAAGAAAATCGACGATATCTCGGTAACTAATCGAAGTGTTCGAGAGCAACTTAACTACCCGATGTGTTTTTGAGTGTAGAAATCATTTCTGCAGTCAGATTTACTACCAATTTCGTAGTTATTTTGTTATAATTAAAATTGTGGTGTACATATTACGATTTTGCGAAAAAGGGGTGTCGGGATGAGTCCATTTTATTTATAGCATCGTATCACAACATGGGATCTTTAAGAATATATGTCGGCAGCGTGACTAAATAATTGCAAAGCTTTTTATGATGACTTTAGACCATGCCAACCTTAAAAGATAAGTTAATTCAATCTAGCATGCCGTACAATTAAAAATTCTTTTTCCCCGTTGAGACGCGAACACCCCGAGACGAGATAACCTCGCCTCGGAATACCCCCATAGCGACGTTACAGGGGAATAGAGAGAAAAACAACCGGATGTGCGCGCCCGCCATTGCCCTATTTCAAGTGACCAATGAACGAGCCCGGAATAGTCATGCGGGGATTTGTAGGTCACATGCATTTGCCACGAGAGTGAGGGGAAAATGGCCGGTCTCCGTGCGAAGCCGCTTTGGATAGGGGGGTAGTCGTGCATTTATGATCGGGTCTAAACAACTACTTGACACAGAACGTTCAAATTTTAGCACACTATAGAGGATAGATAGATCTATTACCATCTCGGCGTTGAAATTCAAACTCCTTATAGTTTTCGGTGTACACGATACGAAAGTGTTCCCGACACCAAAAGTATAGGTTAATTTATGTGTACGAACTTCAACGTCCACATATCATTAGTTTGCCCTATTTTCTGATTGGTTGCCGAGTTTCATTCGGATTGGTTCGGAAATAGAGCAGACCGAGGTTGACAAAGTTAGTCACCTACGCTTCGGCCGGGTCCGCAAAATCGCCTGTAAACGGGGACCAAATTTTCGCCTCGCGGGAAAGCCCGATTGGCATTGCTATCCAAAGACTGTAGGGATGGTTGTGCTTCAGCATGTGCCGCTATAGTCATGTTCTACTGTATCTTGAAGTGGTCATTGTGAGTGTGGTAAAACTGTGTTTTTCTATTGTCGTCTTGTCCCAGGCGGAGAGTTCCCCACGGCCAAGCTGCAAGCCTTACAGAGAATCCTGCAGAGCGACTTCCTCCACGCAGTGAGGGAGGTGTATGAGAACGTCTACGAGACAGTCGACGTCAGTGGCAGTGCCGAAGTTCGAGCAAATGCCACCGCCAAGGTACGTCCAAATATTATATATGAGGGGATGAGATGCAAAACCGGCCAAGTGACATTTTGGGAAAAATTGAGATTTTTTGCTTATTATGTTGTGGAGGATGCTAGCTAGTGGTGCTGTACAGTAGTCGGATTACAAGGAACCAGACAGTCAGAATGGAGGAACATTTTTTATATCCTTTGGAACAAGAGGTTCTTTTTTTTTTTTCATCCCTTGCTCATTTAGATTATATGAGATTGACGCCATCTGATTAGTAGAAAAAAGTGTGTATGACAGAGTCCAATAGTGTATTACGTGCATACTTAGTATGACAAGTAACTGTTACAGATAGAGATTCCAGGATTATAGATGTAAGTCATTGATCTGAGAGCAATGATGATTTTAGAAATAATGTTGGTTATATTATTAATATTTTATTATTATTATTATTGTTATTATTATTATTATCTAAGTTGTGTTTATGGAGCAGCCATAGAAAATTCCCTACAAAAATGACAATCTGAGTTATTTCCCTTCCACACAGGCGACAGTTGCGGCTTTTGCGGCCAGCGAGGGCCACGCCCACCCCCGTGTCGTGGAGCTGCCCAAGACGGAGGAAGGGCTGGGCTTCAACGTGATGGGAGGCAAGGAGCAGAACTCTCCCATCTACATCTCCCGCATCATTCCCGGCGGTGTCGCAGACAGACACGGGGGGCTCAAGCGTGGGGATCAGCTGTTGTCTGTTAATGGAGTGGTGAGTGGGGGTGGAGAGCGGGGATCAGCTGTTGTCTGTTAATGGAGTGGTGAGTGGGGGTGGAGAGTGGGGATCAGCTGTTGTCTGTTAATGGAGTGGTGAGTGGGGGCGGAGAGTGGGGGCGTAGCGGAGGAGTTCGTTATCTTTATCATTGTTATCATCATTATCGTTATTGTTTTGTTATCGTCGTTTTCTCATGATTAACATCATCATTGTTTGTTATCATAATTTTTTATGTTTAACATCGTCATCATCATTGTTATCATCCATTTTTTAACTCACTCCATCCCGTGACTGAGATAGTACAGTCAGCTCGCGGGCTACGCTCAATCCCACGACCGATATAACTCGGCTCTATAGTTTTGTTCCGTATACTCCTAATTTCGTTTCGGAAAACGGCTTCAAGGTTTATGTTAGGTCAATTTAGTATTTCCCCGGCCAATTCTGCCTAGAGGGGTGCTGTAATTTTGTTTCTACTGCCATGACACCCGAAGAAATCACGGGTTTTTATAAAGTCTCTTTCTGCACTTTTGTTCACTCTGATCAGCTGAGCATGTCTCGCTACCGTTTCTCTCTGCCTTTCTCACACATGCATTTTAAAAAAAAATTCATGAAAGTATTCAACAGTCTTTATTATACATGTCACAATATATAGATCTAGACCCTCACAAGCATATTTGATCAATGTGGGCTTGCTCTTGCTCATTTGGCCATGAAAAAAGATCATAAGCCCCCAAAAATGCCAAATTTGTACACAACACCGCATAGCAAAACTACTAAAGCTACGTACTTCAGATCTGGTACGTCTAAAGATCCATCTTAGGTTGTATCAAACCATTTCATCTGAAAGTACTGGCGGGTGCTCTGGTGTGATTTTCTCCTTCTTTCCTATCAACCATTTATCGCCCTTATCTCTCCTCCTTCTATTTTGTGTTTGTTACTCTCTTGTAACACTTCTAATCTCCAGCACTTATATGACCTTATTGTGTTGCAAGTGCCGTTAAACTCTTACTAAAACTAACGAAAGTACTCACATTTGTTTATTTATTTATTTATTTATTTGTTGCTTGTTTCAGTCTGTGGAGGGGGAGTACCACGAGAAAGCCGTTGAACTTCTGAAGATTGCGCATGGTGAGCATGTACTCTAAGCCTGTCATATCATTTGCATATATTTGCATATATTTGCATATTTGTATATCAAGTGACCTACATTTAGCACGTTGATACTCGGTCAAAGACCTGGCATGATGCACGTTGGTTGGGAGTACGTGTACACACAGACACGCATACACTCGCACGCCCACATACACACACACACACATACACACAGACACACGCATACACTCGCACACACACATACACACTCACACAAACACACAGACACACGCATACACTCGCACACACACATACACACTCACACAAACACACAGACACACGCATACACTCGCACACACACATACACACTCACA
>NW_004798180.1:98982-106328 GCF_000002075.1 Aplysia californica
CCCCCCCAAACCAACCCTGCCTGCCACCCTGTTATATCATATACCATGTGGGTGTGTCTGCCCCGCCCTGATTCTCCCCCACAGGAACGGTCAAGCTGGTCGTCCGCTACACACCGCGCGTCCTAGACGAGATGGAGGCTCGCTTCGACAAGCAGAGGGCAGCGGGCCGCAAGCCTCAGCCGCAGTGATCTCCCCTACTTGTATAGCCTTCGTTATCCACCCAAAGCAATGTATGCATCATCGGTACAGTTTCTTGACATAGTTTTTGATGCGTGCATCGGTAGAGTTACTCCTAATAGTTTTCCCAGGGATTTTGTCATTCTTCTTTTGAAACTTTTTTTGTTTCCTGTTTCAAAAATGATCAAATGGTGTAAGTCATTAAGTTTAACGCCCCTGTCAACACTGTTAGGTTATTTAAGAGGCAAGACCTCCGAGGTTTAATGTCCATCCCTGAAAGGACCGTATCCTGTTTGCTGCATGTTATCTATCGTATTAATGATAATGTAGACAATTTCTACGGCACCCATTTCCGTACAATACAGCTCTAGGCGCTTCATAATATGTTCATCTCGACACAATACACTAGTGAATGGACGCACATACATACATTCTTTAGATTAGTGCTTACATTTAAGGAGACATTCCCACAATCACAGCACAATCAATGAAACAATGTCGTCAGCTGTTTTTATTGTGGTAAATCAGAAAAAGTAGGACTATGTCACATGTTTCTGATACACTCAACGTCCTTGGAGGAAAATTTGTCTTCCTTTCATGTGTCACGACATGGTGGAATCAGGGGCTCATTAATTTTTGGGCGTATGGAATTATGGTGTGTCTTTAGGCCATTCCCAAAGTGGGGACATTTCTCGTTCATGCACAGTAGAATTGTAAATGGGCTGATTCATCAAAGTCACGCTCATAACTGTGCCTGATCTACAACAGGGAACTGCTGCTTTTTCTTTCCTAATCCTTACTATCGTCACTTTTCCTCTACTTCTTTTGTATGTTTGTCACACTCTTGTGACCCGCTATTTCCGGGGTGCCTTGATAGTCGAAGCAGACTTTGTGCTGTTGAGGCTAGAGAGGTGAGCAGAGTAAGTCTGATTCCCTGTAAAGACTTCTCTCTTGGCATCCACTCCTTGGCGCTCATATGACCTCATGCAGTTGCGAGTGCCGTAAAACCTCTACTAAAAAAACAAAGACTTTGGTGTGATATTAAAGCCTGTTCGTTTGTCTTGCTGTTGATGAAAAAAATAGTCATCTATCTGGAATAGAATTGGAGATATTTTCTATTGAAGGAGGAGTTAGAGGTAATGTTAGCGAGAATGTGGCCACCAAAGTTTAGAGACTTCCAAAGCTTGTGCGTCCTTGGAATGTGAAAATTTACTTTGACTTTTTGTGCATTTGGTCAATATTTTTCCTGTAACTGCCTTGCTGAGATGTGTGTTATCTGTCAAATATCTGTCACAAGTGTCGTAAAACTTTTACTCAAACTAAGAAAACTAAACTCCTTTTTTCCTCAAGCGGCAAACAAATGAAATGTGGGTGGTTGGCGGGTGGTCAGGTGTGGTTTGCTCCTTCTTTCTTATCAAACATCTATTGTCTTTATCGCCCCTCCTTCTTTTTTGTGTTTGTTACTCTCTTGTAATACCTCTAATCTTCAGCACTTATATGACCTTATTTTGTTGCAAGTGCCGTAAAACTCTTACTAAAACTAAACAAATCAAAGTAATTTTGTGGTCGTTTTTGGCTAGTTCTAATCTTTGTTCATTTGTCTGTCTGTTTGTTTGTTTGTCTGTTTGTTTGTCCGTGGCCCAGGTACAGTCCGACTGTTAGTTCGTCACAACCCCAAGATTCTGCAGGCCATGGAGGCAAACTTCAACCAGCGGCGACTCTCGGCGTTCCGCAAGCGCTCCAGCGTGTACTGAGGGCAGGCGGCGTCTCGTGACAGACGGGAAGGATTGGGACGTGTTGTTTTGTCACCGGGAGACGATGGTGGGTGGTTGGCGGGTGCTCTGGTGCGCTTGCTCCTTCTTTCCTGCCACCAAACGTCTGTCGTCCTTTTCTCTCTTCCTTCTTTTTTGTGCTTGTTACTCTCTTGTAAAACCTCTAATCTTTGGCCCTTATATGACCTTTTTATTGTGTTGCAAGTGCTGTAAAACTCTTACTAAAACTAAGGAGAGATGACGGGCTTTTTTATCACTGGGCTTTGTCGGGGTTTTTGAGAGCATTCGAGGGGAGAAAGAAATGGACGGAGAACCACGGTCGCTGATGTCTGTAGTAGGTCTGGCTCTTTGTGGTGACGGGGATGATGGTTTTTGTAAAGTTTAGTGGACTTACGAAGTTTATGAACTGTGGAGTGGGCTTACGAAGTTTACAAACTGACATTCAATAATTGGAATTTTGCAGTGGAATGTTTTTTAAAATTTGTTCACTTGAGGAACTTTTCAGACGAGCTGTGGAAAGTTTTGTTTTTGGAGTAAACATTTTATGAAGTGAAGTGGGGGACACAATACATTTGCTTCTCATTGAAAAATGGACTGTTTGTTATTGAAAATATTGACATGAGCAAATAAATGAAATGAGGAGATGGAAAGTAGAGTGAGCACTTTGTGTTGGAGAAGAAGTTTGTTTGGTCAGTGCAATATGCCCACACTCACGACTGGAGCGTTTTTGTTTGAGGAATCGTTGTGAAGTCTGGTTGTGAAGTCGTAGAATTATCACTGAGGAGGAAGTCCAGTCTAGCAGTATCCAGATTCTTTTCTCTGATTAGATACATATTGTTATTATCATCATCATCGTAATCATTAATATCATTATTTTTTATATGGAGCAAATAACCTAGGAAAGAGAAACTAATATTCTGAGGGAAACTCGTGTTTTTTGCTCCTGGGGTGGTTGGCGGGTGGCCTAGTCCAGAGATCTGGGCAGTGGTCAGGTGTGAAAGTTTTCTCCTTGTCATGTCGGCTTTTGTACGTCTGACACGTTGGACCATTGTTGTACATAGTTTGTGAAAAACTCACATTTCCTGGGTTTTTTTTCGTTGTTTTTTGTTTTTTGTGATGTCATTTTTTCAATAATATTGTTCATATCATACGCCATAAGGAGAACATTTGTTGTTGTCTTTGGTGAGTCAGTCTTATCTAATCTTTAGTTATGTTTGTGTTGTTTCATACTGGGGGGGGGGGGGGGGAAAAGGCTGTCTGTCTGTCTGTCTGTCTGTCTGTCTGTCTGTCTGTCTGTCTGTCTGCCTGTCTGTCTGCCTGTCTGTCTGTCTGTCTGTCTGTCTGTCTGTCTGTCTTTACGGTCATAGTGACTGTTTATTTTCTTCCCCTCTGATCAAAGAAAAGGACAGAGGAGCTAAGTGTTGGGCTGCAAATCTTTACTTGTCTGTAACTCACGTTCTCAATGCACCGATACATTTTGCCTGGGAAGCATTTCTCTCCCCTGCGTAAGGCTACACAAGTTTGCCAGTTAAGAAAAATACAAGTGCAACACACACCCTGTGGTTTATTGCTATGTTTACTCAGTTATATATTATGTAACAACATGTATTATTATACTGGATCGATAACAACATGTATTATTATTACTATTGATTATAATATCATTATTATTGATTATTAATCTTTATTAATAATTAATAATATATGACAATTGTATCACTTGTATATCTCTGGGTGGAAAAATCTTGTGTTGTGAGATACGACAGTTTGTACTTTTGCCCTTGACCTAGTTTTTCATACTGCCACAAGTTGCGGGCTCCGTAAAACCCTCTACTAAAAAAAACGTTTAAAATACTGCCACGAGAAGTGAGTTGTGACTTTGTGTTGTGCCTGTTTACCGTTCATTTTGTCGTAAGACGCGCCAGTGACTGTATACCCCCGAGGCGGTGCCACTGACTTAAGTTGTCTTTAGGCCATTCCCAAAGGGGGGACATTAACATGTTCTTATGCACAGTAGAATTGTAAATGGGCTGATTTATCAATGTCATGCTCATACTGTGCCAGAACAACATAGGGGGAACTGCTGCTTTTTCTTTCCTCATCCTTACTATCGTCATTTTCCTCTACTTCTTTTGCATGTTTGTCACACTCTTGTGAACTGCTATTTCCGGGGTGCCTTGATAGTCGAAGCAGACTTTGTGCTGTTGAAGCTAGAGAGGTGAGCAGAGTAAGCCTGATTCCTCATTTGGACTTCTCTGTTAACATCCACCCCTTGGCGCTCATATGACCTTATGCAGTTGCGAGCGCTGTAAAACCTTTACTAAAACTAACTAAAGACGGACGGACGTGATTTCATTCCAGAGCGATCTGTGTCATTATTTCCTATTTGTGATTGGTGGTTTTGTATTTTCGTGTCTCACGTGTTTAGTTCCCCGTGTGTGTTTGTCATTTTACGTGAACCTTCCCGTATATATAACGCATATATTGTTATATATGTATTTGTGTGTGTATCATTTTTGTATAATTCAGATCAAATAAACAATTGCTCAGCTTACTAAGGGCAGTCTTTTTTGTTTTGTAAAATGTTGATGTTGTAAATATTCTGTCAGTGAGTGGTTGGCGGGTGCTCTGGTGTGGTTTGCTTCTTCTTTCCAATAAAAAAATCTATTGTCTTTATCTTCTCCCTTCCTTCTTTTTTGTGTTTGTTACTGTCTTGTAACACCTCTTATGTTGAGCACTTGTATGACCTTATTGTGTTGCACATGCCGTAAAACTCTTACAGAAACTAAAATTTAAAAATATTCTGTCAGCTCAGTTGGTATCATGCTTGTCTATGCAGTGGAGCGGGTGGTTGGAGGGTGCCACTGGTAGGTCCTATTTCTTTACTTTCCCTCTGTTGTTTCTGTCTATGTGGGTGGTTGGAGGATGTCACTGGTAGGTCCTACCGGTACTTCTTTACTTTCTCTCTCTTGTGTCTGTCTGTGTGGGTGGTTGGAGGGTGCCACTGGTAGGTCCTACTTCTTTACTCTCCCTCTGTTGTTTTTGTCTGTCTGTCTTACTTTTCCCCAGCACTAAATGACCATCATTGTGTCTACGTGCTTCTCTTTACTCCTCTATGGAGTGGACTGTGGATGGCTGTGGTTCGAATCTCCAATGGGGTGCTCTGACCTTGGGTTGTGTTGGGGAGGGGTTTTTTCAGGCTGTTCAACCACGTGGCTTGTTCTTATCTGAAGTGGCCGTCATTGCTCAGAAATAAACAGTCCGTGATGAAAGGAGAGTTAATCCGACACAGGGACAACTTATTGTGGTAAAAAAAAGTGCTTGAAAAAGATTACGTTTGGCAAAACGGCTTACATTTGACTAATTTTATCAACAAGTATAATATGCTATAATATAGTGTTAAGTACTCGTTAGGGCAAAAAGAGGACATTATCCTGACAGGTGGTCACTTTCATGGGGTGCTCCTAAGAGCAGTGAGGGTAGGACCGTAATAAAGTAATAGATCTAGACTTATAATAAATAATCCGTGGGGCCAAAACCGGATTACGCCCCCATTACCTACATATGACGTCACTCCTTGGCTTGGCAGAGCAACAAGATGACCATGAAGTATTTTAAAAATTGATCCCTTAAGTGCCTGGATTGGGGCAAGTTATCTGACTCGAGGAACTTTTGGGAGACACTCGGAACAACATCACGACTTTCTAGCTCATCCGTACTATTTTCTAGTTCATCCCCACTATTTTCTAGCTCATCCCGAATATTTTCTAGCTCATCCCCAGTATTTTCTAGCTCAACCATAGGTCATCCCCAGTATTTTTATCCCGAGCTGATCCCTAATATTTTCTAGCTCATCCCCAGCATTTTCTAGCTCATCCCCACTAGTTATTAGTTCATCCCGAGTATTTTCTATCTTATCCCCAGGATTTTATAGGTCATACCTAATATTTTTTAGATCATCCTCACTATTTTCTAGGTCATCCCCAGCATTTTCTAATTCATGCCTTATATTTTCTAGTTCATCCCTAGTATTTTCTAGCTCAACCTTAATATTTTCTAGCTCATCCGTAATATTTTCTAGCTCATCCGTAATATTTTCTAGCTTGTCCCCAGTATTTTTAGCTAATTCGTAATAATTTCTAGCTCATCCGTAGTATTTTCTAGCTCATTCCCAGTATTTTCTACCACATCCCCACTATTTATTAGTTCATCCCCAGTGTTTCTTAGCTCATCCCGAGTATTTTATAGCTCAACCATAATATCTTATAGATCATTCGTAATATTTTCTATCTCACCACCAATATTTTTTATCCCAACCACAATATTTTCCACCAGAAACCTAACATTTCTAGCCAATACTCAGTATTTTCTAGGTCATTCCCATTTTTTTCTAGCTCATAACTAGTATTTTCTAGCTCATGACCACTAATTTCTAGTTTATCCCCAGTAGTTTCTAGTTCATCTACAGAAATTTATTGCTCAACCTTAATATTTTCTAACTCATCCGTAATATTTTCTAAGTCATCCCTACTATTTTTTAGGTCATCACTGTCATTTTCTAGCTCACCCCGAGTATTTTATAAGTAGTTCCTAATATTTTCTAGCTCATCCCCAGTATTTTCTAGCTCACCCCCAGTATTTTATAAGTAGTTCCTAATATTTTCTAGCTCATCCCCAGTATTTTCTAGCTCACCCCCAGTATTTTATAAGTAGTTCCTAATATTTTCTAGCTCATCCCCAGTATTTTTTAGCTCACCCCCAGTGTTTTATAATTTGTTCCTAATATTTTTTAGCTGATCCCCAGAATTTTCTAGCTCACCCTCAGTATTTTATAAGTAGTTCCTAATATTTTCTAGCTCATCACCAGTATTTTTTAGCTCTACCCCCCAGTGTTTTATAAGTAGTTCCTAATATTTTTTACCTGTTCCCCAGAATTTTCTAGCTCACCCCCAGTATTTTATATGTAGTTCCTAATATTTCCAAACTCATCCCCAGTATTTTCTAACTCACCCCCAGTATTTTATAAGTAGTTCCTAATATTTTCTAGCTCACCCCCAGTATTTTATAAGTAGTTCGTAATATTTTCTAGCTCATCCCCAGTATTTTCTAGCTCACCCCCCAGTATGTTATAAGTAGTTCCTAATATTTTCTAGCCTATCCTCAGTATTTTCTAGCTCACCCCCAGTATTTTATAAGTAGTTCCTAATATTTTCTAGCTCATCCCCAGTATTTTCTAGCTCACCCCCAGTATTTTATAAGTAGTTCTTAATATTTTTCAGTTCACACCCCAGTATTTTATAAGTAGTTCCTAATATTTCCAAGCTCATCCCCAGTATTTTATAAGTAGTTTCTAATATTTCCAAGCTTATCCCCAGTATTTTCTAGCTCACCCCAAGT
>NW_004798180.1:106428-114084 GCF_000002075.1 Aplysia californica
GCTCACCCCCAGTATTTTATAAGTAGTTCCTAATATTTTCTAGCTCACCCCCAGTATTTTATAAGTAGTTCCTAATATTTTCTAGCTCATCCCCAGTATTTTCTAGCTCACCCACAGTATTTTATAAGTAGTTCATAATATTTTCTAGCTCAACCCCAGTATTTTATAAGTAGTTCCAAATTTTTTTAGCTCATCACTAGTATTTTTTTAACTCACCCCCAGTATTTTATAAGTAGTTCCTAATATTTTTTAGCTCATCCCCAGTATTTTTTAGCTCACCCCCAGTATTTTATAAGTTGTTCCTAATATTTTGTAGCTGATCCCCAGAATTATCTAGCTCACCCCTAGTATTTTATAAGTAGTTTCAAATATTTCCTAGCTCATCCCCAGTATTTTCTAGCTCACCCCCAGTATTTTATAAGTAGTTCCTAATATTTTCTAGCTCATCCCCAGTATTTTCTAGCTCACCCACAGTATTTTATAAGTAGTTCATAATATTTTCTAGCTCAACCCCAGTATTTTATAAGTAGTTCCAAATTTTTTTAGCTCATCACTAGTATTTTTTTAACTCACCCCCAGTATTTTATAAGTAGTTCCTAATATTTTTTAGCTCATCCCCAGTATTTTTTAGCTCACCCCCAGTATTTTATAAGTTGTTCCTAATATTTTGTAGCTGATCCCCAGAATTATCTAGCTCACCCCTAGTATTTTATAAGTAGTTTCAAATATTTCCTAGCTCATCCCCAGTATTTTCTAGCTCACCCCCAGTATTTTATAAGTAGTTCTTAATATTTTTCAGTTCACACCCCAGTATTTTATAAGTAGTTCCTAATATTTCCAAGCTCATCCCCAGTATTTTATAAGTAGTTTCTAATATTTCCAAGCTTATCCCCAGTATTTTCTAGCTCACCCCAAGTATTTTATAAGTAGTTCCTAATATTGTTTAGCTCATCCCCAGTATTTTCTAGCTCACCCCAAATATTTTATAAGTAGTTCCTAATATTTTCTAGCTCATCCCCAGTATTTTCTAGCTCACCTCAAGTATTTTATAAGTACTTCCTATTATTTTCTAGCTCATCCCCAGTATTTTTTAGCTCACCCCCAGTATTTTATAAGTAGTTGCTAATATTTTATAGCTCATCCCCAGTATTTTTTAGCTCACCCCAAGTATTTTATAAGTAGTTCCTATTATTTTCTAGCTCACCCCCAGTATTTTATAGGTAGTTCCTAATATTTTCTAGCTCATCCCCAGCATTTTCTAGCTCACCCCCAGTATTTTATAAGTAGTTCCTAATATATCCTAGCTCATCCCCAGTAATTTCTAGCTCACCCCGAGTATTTTATAAGTTGTTCCTAATATTTTTTAGATGCTCCCCAGTATTTTCTGAGTAGTTCCTAATATTTTCTAGCTCACCCCCAGTATTTTATAAGTAGTTCCTAATATTTTCTAGCTCATCCCCAGTATTTTCTAGCTCACCCCCAGTATTTTATAAGTAGTTTGTAATTTTTTTTAGCTCACCCCCAGAATTTGATAAGTAGTTCCTAATATTTTCTAGCTCACCCCAAGTATTTTATAAGTAGTTCCTAATATTTTCTAGTTCATCCCCAGTAATTTCTAGCTCACCCCCAGTATTTTATAAATAGTTCCTAATATTTTCCAGCTCATTCCCAGTATATTCTAGCTCACCCCCAGTATTTTATAAATAGTTCGTAATATTTCCAAGCTCATCCCCAGTATTTTCTAGCTCACCCCCGGTAATTTATAAGTAGTTCCCAATATGTTCTAGCTCACCCACAGTATTTTTTAGCTCACCCCCAGTATTTTATAAGTAGTTCCTAATATTTTCTAGCTCATTCCCAGTTTTTTCTTGCTCACCCTCAGTATTTTATAAGTAGTTTGCAATATTTTCTAGCTGATCCCTAGTATTTTATAAGTAGTTCCTAATATTTTCTAGCTCACCCAAAGTATTTTATAAGTAGTTCCTAATATTTTCTAGCTCATCCCCAGTATTTTTTAGCTCACCCCCAGTACTTTATAAGTAGTTCCTAATATTTTCTCGCTCACCCCCAGTATTTTTTGGCTCACCCCCAGTATTTTATAAGTAGTTCCTAATATTTTTTAGCTCACCCTCATTATTTTATAAGTAGCTCCTAATATTTTCTAGCTCATCCCTAGTATTTTTTAGCTCACCCCCAGTATTTTATAAGTAGTTCCTAATATTTTCTAGCTCATCCCCAGTATTTTTTAGCTCACCCCCAGTATTTTATAAGTAGTTCCTAATATTTTCTAGCTCATTCCCAGTTTTTTCTTGCTCACCCTCAGTATTTTATAAGTAGTTTGCAATATTTTCTAGCTGATCCCTAGTATTTTATAAGTAGTTCCTAATATTTTCTAGCTCACCCAAAGTATTTTATAAGTAGTTCCTAATATTTTCTAGCTCATCCCCAGTATTTTATAAGTAGTTCCTAATATTTTCTAGCTCACCCCCAGTATTTTATAAGTAGTTCCTAATATTTTCTTGCAACTCCGTAATATTTTCTATCTCATCCTCAATATTTTTAAAAATCTCGTCCACAATTATTTTCTCGCTCAAACCTAATGTTCTTTTCACTCATCCCCAGTATTTTCTAAATCATCTCTAACATTTTGTATTTCATTCCCAGCGTTTATTTACTCGTCTCCTCTATTTTTTAGCTCATCCCCAGTACTTTGTAGCTCATCCCCAGTACTTTGTAGCTCATCCCCAGTACTTTGTAGCTCATCCCCAGTACTTTGTAGCTCACTCCCAGAATTTTATAGCTCAACCTTGATATTTTCTAGCTCATCCGTAATATCTTCTCTCTTTTTACCAATTTAAAAAAATCCCTCTTAACTAACTCATCCCCAGTAGTTTACTAACTCATCCCCAGTAATTTCTAGCTCATCCCTAATTTTTTCTAGCTTATCCGTGGTATTTTCTAGCTCATCCCTAAACTTTTGTAGCTCATTCCCAGTATTTCCTAGCTCATGCGTAATATTCTCTAGATCATCCCCAATATTTTCTAGTTCATTCCCACTATTTTGTAATTCATCACCAGTATTTTATAGCTCATCCCTAATATTTTCCAGCTCAACCCTAATATTTTCTAGCTCATCCCCAGCATTTTCTAGCTCATCACCACTATTTTAAGTTCATCCCCTGTATTTTCTAGCTCATCCCAAGTGTTTCTTAGGTCAACTTTAATTTTTAAAAATTTAGCACTTCCGTAATATTTTCTACGTCTTCCCTTTTATTTATTTCAAAAAATTTCTTCCCAGTATTTTCTAACTCGTCCCCAGTATTTTCTAGTTCATCCCTAATATTTCTTAGCTCATAACTAATATATTCTAGCTCAAACCTAATATATTCTAGCACTTTCCCAGTATTTTACAGGCCATCGCCAGTATTTTTATATTTCATCCCTAATATTTTCTAGGTCATCCTCAATAGTTTCTAGTTCCTCTTTAATATTTTTTACTTCATCCATAGCATTTTCTAGCTCGTACCCACTATTTTCTAGTTCATCCCCAGTATTTTTTAGCTCAAACTAAATAATTTCTCTCTCACTCCCAATATTTTCTAGCTCATACCCAGTAGTTTCTAGCTCATTTTCATGAGTTTCTAGCTCCTTCCTTAATACTTTCTAGCTTAACCCAAGTGTTTTATACGTAATCCCTTATATTTTATAACTCATCCCCAATATTTTATAGCTCATTCCCACTATTTTCTAATAAATCCCTAATATTTTCTAGCTCATCCCTAATGGGTTTTTTTTTAATTTTTAGCTCAAACCTACTATATTCTAGCTCATCCCCAGTATTTTGCAGGTCACAGCTAGTATTTTCTACGTCATCCCTAATATTTTCTAGCTCATCCTTAATAATTTCAGTTCATCCTTAATATTTTTTTACTTCATCCCCACTATTTTCTAGTTCATCCACAGTGCTTTATAGCTGTACCTTAATATTTTCTAGCTCATCCTTAATATTTGCTACCTTAATCCGTGGTAGTTTCTAGCTCATTCCTAATACTTTCTAGCTCATTCCCAGTATTTCCTAGTTCATCTGTAATATTTTTTATCTCATCCACAATATTCTATAGCTAATTCCCACTATTTTTCTAATTCATCACCAGTATTATCTAGCTCATCCCTAATATTTTTCAGCTCATCCCCAGTATTTTCTAGCTCATCCCTAATATTTTTTTAGTTCAAACCTACTATTACTACTATATTCTAGCACATTTCCAGTATTTTACAGGCCATTGCCAGTATTTTCTAGGTTATCCCTAATATTTTCTAGATCATCCTTACTAATTTCTAGTTCCTCCTTAATATTTTTTACTTCATCCACAGCATTTTCTAGCTCATCCTCATTATTTTCTATCTCATCCCTAATATTTTCCAGCTCAACCCTGATATTTTCTAGCTCATTCCCAGCATTTTCTCTCTCATTCCCACTATTTTTTAGTTCATCACCAGTATTTTCTAGCTCATCCCCAGTGCTAATATTTTCTAGCTCATCCCCAGTATTTTCTAGCTCATCCCCAATATTTTCTAGATCATCCCCAGCATTTTGTAGCTGATCCTCACTATTTTCTAGTTCATCTCCAGTATTTTCTAGCTCATTCCCAGTATTTTATTGCTCAACCTAAATATTTTCTAGCTGATCCTCACTATTTTCTAGTTCATCTCCAGTATTTTCTAGCTCATTCCCAGTATTTTATTGCTCAACCTAAATATTTTCTAGCTGATCCGAAGTATTTTCCCTCTCATTCCCAATATTTTCTAGTTAATACCCAGTAGTTTGTAGCTCATTCCCTAATACTTTCTAGCTGATCCCCAGTATTTTACAGCTCATCCCCAGTACTTTCTAGCCCATTCCAACTGTTTTTTAAATTCACTCCCAGTATTTTCTAGCTAATCCCTAATACTTTCTACCTCATCCCCAATATTTTTTTTATCCCGTCCACAATATTTTCTAGCAAAAACTTAAAATTTCTAGCTAATAACAAGTATTTTCTAGGTCATCCCCATTTTTTTTCTAGCTCATCCCTAATATTTTCTAGCCACTCTGTAATATTTTCTATCTCATCCTCAATATTTTTTTTATATATTTCATCCACAGATATTTTCTACCTCAAACCTAACGTTTTCTCGCACATCCCGGGTATTTTGTAGCTCATTCTTAATATTTTCTATATCAACCCTAATATTTTCAACCTCATCCCCAGCATTTTCTAACTCATCCCCACTATTTTCTAGGTTATCCTCAGTATTTTATAGCTCAACTTTAATATTTTCTAGCTCATCCGTACTATTTTCTCTTTCATTCACAATTTTTTTATCACTCATCCACAGTAATTTTTTAACTCATCCGCAGTAATTTCTACCTTATCCTTAATATTTTCTACCTTAATCCGTGGAATTTTCTAGCTCATTCCTAATATTTTCTCGCTCATTCCCACTAGCTCATCCGTAATTTTTTCTAGCTCATCCCCAGTATTCTATAGCTCATTCCCACTATTTTCTAATTCATCCCGAATATTTTCTACATCATCTCTAATATTTTCCAGCTCATCCTCAGCATTTTCTAGCTCATTCCCACTAGATTTTAGTTAATCACTAGTATTTTCTTGCTCATTCCCAGTGTTTTATAGGTCAACTTTAATATTTTTTAAAGCACATCCGTAATATTTTCTATCCCATACCAATTTTTTAAAATATCTCATCCACAATATTTTCTAGGTCATCCCCAGCATTTTCTAGCTCATCTTCAGTATTTTCTAGCTCATCCTTTATATTTTTTAAGCTCATCTGCAGTATTTTCTAGCTCATCCCTAACATGTTCTAGCTCAAACCTAATATATTCTAGCACATTCCCAGTATTTTACACGTCATCCCCAGTATTTTATAGCTCATTCCCACTGTTTTCTAATTAATTCCCAATATTTTCTAGCCTATCCCTTATATTCTCCAGGTCACCCCTAATATTTTCTAGCTCAACCCTAAACATTTTTAGCTCATTCTCAGCATTTTTTAGGCCATACCCAGTATTTTCCAGCTCATCCCTAAATTTATTTTAGCTCATCCCAAGTACTCACTCCCAGTATTTCTTAGCTCATCCCTAAAGGTTTTTTTTAGCTCCAACCTAATATATTCTAGCTCATCCCCAGTATTTTACAGGTCATAGCCAGTATTTTCTAGGCAATCCCTAATATTTTCTAGCTCATCCTTAGTAATTTCTAGTTCCTCCTTAATATTTTTTACTCCATCCCCACTACTTTCTAGTTCATCCACAGTATTTTATAGCTCTGCCTTAATATTTTCTAGCTCATCCGTAATATTTTTTATATGTCGTTCCCAATTCTTTTTTTATCACTCATAACTAATTCATCCCCAGTAATTTTTAAACGCATCCCCATTAATTTCTACCTCGTCCTTAATATTTTCTACCTTAATCCGTGGTATTTTCTAGCTCATTCATAATATTTTCTAACTCATTCCCAGTATTTCCGAGCTCATCCGTAATATTTTCTAGCTCATCCCCAATATTCTATAGCTCATTCTCAGTATTTTCTAATTCATCCCGAGTATTTTCTAGATCATCTCTAATATTTTCCAGCTCAACCCTTTTATTTTCTAGCTCATCCCCAGTATTGCCTAGCCCATCACCACTATTTTTAAGTTCATCACTAGTATTTTCTAGCTCATCCCCAGTGTTTTATAGGTCAATTTTAATATTTTTTTAGCACATCCGTAATATTTTCTATCTCATACCAGTTATTTTAAAAAATCTCATCCACAATATTTTCTAGCTCATCCCCAGTATTTTCTAGGTCACCCCTAACATTTTCTAGCTCATTCCCAGTATTTTCTAGCTCATCCCCAATCTTTTTTTTTAGCTCATCCCCAGTATTTTCTAGCTTATCCCTAATATTTTCTAGCTCAAACGTAATATATTCTAGCACATTCCCAGTATTTTTCAGGTCATCCCTAATATTTTGTAGCTCATCCTTAAAATTTTCTGGCTCAACCTCAGTATTTTCTAGCTCATCTGTAATATTTTCAATCTGAACCCTGATATTTTCTACGTCATCCCCAGCATTTTCTAGCTAATCCCCACTATTTTCTAGTTCATCCACAGTATTTTCTAGCTCATCCCCGGTATTTTCTAGCTAAACTTTAATATTATGTAACCCATATCCAATATTTTCTAGCTCATCCTTTATATTTTTTAGCTCTATCCCCAGTACTTTTTAGCTGATCCCCAGTATTTTCTAACCCAACCCTAATATGTTTTAGCTCATCACTTATATTTTGTAACTCATTCCTAGTATTATATAGCTCATTCCCATTGTTCCACAGTACCTTCTTCCTCATCCTTAATATATTCTTGCTCACCCCCAGTATTTTCTAGCTCATCCCTAATATTTTCTACCTCATCCCTAATTTTTTTCCATCTCATCCTCAGTATTTCTAGCTCATCCCCATTGTTCCTCAGTAGGCTACCTTCTATTTCATTGCTAATATTTTCTGCCTTATTCCAATTATTTTATAACTCATCACTAGTAGTATCTAGCACATACCTTATATTTTCTACCTCATCCCTAATATTTTATAGCCCCCCCCCCCCCA
>NW_004798180.1:114184-117316 GCF_000002075.1 Aplysia californica
ATTTTTTAGCTCTATCCCCAGTACTTTTTAGCTGATCCCCAGTATTTTCTAACCCAACCCTAATATGTTTTAGCTCATCACTTATATTTTGTAACTCATTCCTAGTATTATATAGCTCATTCCCATTGTTCCACAGTACCTTCTTCCTCATCCTTAATATATTCTTGCTCACCCCCAGTATTTTCTAGCTCATCCCTAATATTTTCTACCTCATCCCTAATTTTTCCAACTCTTCCTCAGTATTTTTAGCTCATCCCCATTGTTCCACAGTACCTTTTAATTCATCGCTAATATTTTCTACTTCATTCCAATTATTTTATAACTCATCCATAGTAGTTTCTATTACATACTTTATATTTTCTAGCTCATCCCTATTATTTGTAGCTCATCCCCAGTATTTTTTACGTCATACCTAATATTTTCTTCCTTATCCCTATTGTTTTTTAGCTCATCCCCAATATGTTCTAGCTCATCTCTAGTATTTTCTAGCTCATCCTTAATATTTTTTAGCTCATCCCATATATTCCCCCACAATTTTCTAGGTCATTCCTATTATTTTCTAACTCATCCGTAATATTTTCTAGCTCAACCCTAGTATTTTCTAGCTCTTCCCTAATATTTTCTACCTCAACCGTTATATTTTATGGCTCATGCCCAATATTTTCTAGCTAATCTCAAATATTATATACCTTATCGATAATATATTCTAGCTCATCCTTAATATTTTTTTGCTCATCCCTAGTATTTTCTAGCTCATCCCAAATATTCCCCACTATTTTCTAGCTCATTTCTATTATTTTCTAGTTATCCCTAATATTTTTTTAGCTCTTCGCTATTTATTTCTAGCTCGTCCCAAATAATTTCTAGCTCATCCCAAATATTCCCCACTATTTTCTAGCTCATTTTTATTATTTTCTAACTCATCCCTAATATTTTGTAGCTCTTCGCTATTTATTTTTAGCTCGTCCCAAATAATTTCTAGCTCATCCCAAATATTCCCCACCATTTTCTAGTTCATTTCTATTATTTTCTAACTCATCCCTAATATTTTTTTAGCTCTTCGCTATTTATTTCTAGCTCGTCCCAAATAATTTCTAGCTCATCCCCAATATTTTGTAGATCCATCCCCAGTATTTTCTAGTTCCAGCCCCAGTGTTCCCCAGTCATTTGTAGCTCTTCCACAGTATTTTTTAGCTAATCCCTAATATTATCTAGCTCATCCCCAGTATTTTCTAGCTCTACCCTATATATTTTTTATTTCATCCCAAATATTTTCAAACTCATTCCTAATATTTTCTATCTTATCACTAATGTTTTCGAGCTCATCCCTAATATTAATTTTTTCTCATGCCGAATATTTTCTAGCTCACCCCAAATATTTCCTAGCTCATCCCCAGTATTTTCTAGCTCATACGTAATAATTTTTAGCTCGTTCCCAGTATCTTCTTAGCGAACACCGCAACCTCTTGACCTGCGTGGTTTGTGGCCGTGTGTTGATCTTTGCTCTCCCCCCCCCTCCCCTCCGCCTCACCCCCTGTCTACACGAGACACTACGCCCACACAAACACGGCCGCGCACCGTGCAGAAATCTGTGGAGATGAGGACGGAAGGATCAGAGACAACGAGTGAACCCGCCGCCCGTCACTCATCTACATCTTTTTTTTCCCAAACATTTTTCTTCACTATTCATGACGATTGTATTGTTTTCAGTTATTATCAATTAGAAATTTCCATTGATGGGCAAAACTCCAAAAAAAAAAAAAAAAAAAAAAAAAATGAGTCAGAGATTCGCTGTCTAAAAAGTCCAATGCTAATGTTGTTCTCATCAAAGAAAACGGCACAATTTGATAACGTAAAACAAAGTTTTCAAAAGATTCAGAAAATAGTAGCGTACAATTATTTTGTACTCAAAGTCTGAGCAGAGGCTTATAAACTATAAAGTCTGTTCTCTTCTAGATCTAGTAAGTTTGCGCTAAACAGATTTTAGAAAAAAAAGTTGGATCTAATAAAAGTAGAAGTGATTGTCATGATAACTTTTGTTATTATTAACTCTGGAAAATATAGTTTGATGCTGAAATTAACTAGAACTGTGCAATTCAAATTTTATTTCAATTCCAAAACCCAAAGGCTTAGCAATAAGTTAGATCTAGGCTCTCTGGCGGCTTCTAGCTTCTAGCATACTACTACTGATTCTAGACAGGGAATCTAGACTTAGCTATCGTCTGCACTATTCAAAAGCCAAATATATGGTGAAATTGTGAAATGGTGTGGGTTTAACGCCCCTGTCAACACTATTAAATTATTTAAGGGGCGGGACATCCAAGTTTAACGTCCGTCTCCGATAGGACCGAGCCAAGTGGGAAGTTCGTGTAAAGTGCCTTTCCCAAGGACACAACGTCGGACCGAGCTGAGGCTTGAACCCCCGAACCGGCAATCTCACGATTACGAATCCGGTAGCCTAACCACTAAGCTACTGACGCCACCAAATATATGGTTAAATAAAAACAAAACTGGGAATTCTTTTGTCAGTCAGGACATCACAATTGCCATAGCCGCCATAGTTGAATAATGCCAGGCCGAAGCAACACGTTATCAGTTTGCAGGGGAGAGCGGGGATGCCCGGTCGCTGACCAGTTGATTCGGCTTTTGTATACATTTTTACGGACAGCCCTAGATGTATTAGCGTTGTGAAAACTTCAACCTATACAACTCAGACCTCAAAAGATGCTGGAAAGTAATACATTGTAATTCTTGAAGTTTCATAACTTATGTACTGCCAGTAGTCTTTATTTTAAATTGCGATGTAAAAATTGCCTTGTTTTCGTAGGAAAATATTTCCAATTCTACCGAATCGATTTTCACGCGAAGACAGCCCGCCATTTTGAAGTTCTTTCTTTCCCCTTTGAAAAGATGTAGCTGTAGGCAGTGGTAGTGCGATTGGCAAAACTGTCAGTTGTTCAGACCCATCAAAACACGCGATCACAAAAGTCTACGGGGCGTATCGAGGCCGATTCGCCCTGCCGCGTGCACGTTCACTAAACTACTACTACTACTACTACTACTACTACTACTACTACTACTACTACTACTACTACTACTACTACTACTACTACTACTACTACTACTACTACC
>NW_004798180.1:118854-120289 GCF_000002075.1 Aplysia californica
GGGGGGGGGGGGGGAGGAGGTCAAAAGTTTTACGTCGCTTATGGACATGGACAAAAACAAAAGGAACCGCTCACCAGATCAATCTTCACACATGATCAAATGTCATAGCATCTGCGTCTATTGCCATATTTTGTCCAAAAGTTGCCACAAAAAATGGCGAAAGTTGTCATTAAAGTCGCTATTGATTTCCAAACTTTCAACTCTCTGTGACGACGTATATATAGCAATAAGTTTATAGAGGTAACTGTATCCAAAGCACCAGTATTTCTTGTGTTCTGTTTCAAGCATCCAGAAGATCATTTGTTGCCACACAGAGTCTAAAAACGTGAAAAATAAAGGTTTCCCAACAGAATGAAATCAAAATCAGAACAGCACACAAACAACCACAAAAATTAACAAATAAGGGCGTGTGTCCACCTATCCGAAGATTGGCTGTTTTAACCATAAATGTGTGTAATTCAAGAAAAAGTGCGGGATATTAAATGTAAATTATGGAATCACACACAAGGGGCGTGCCAGTGTCAGTATTCGGTTTTGGTGGAGACACGCTCGAACATAACACATTTTTTTTTTAAAGGTAGGAACTACATTAAATTAAATGACATTACGCCATATAAACACACACAAAAAGAAAAACAACACATCAGAACAATAACAGCACAAATAATTAGCGCACAAACAAATTAAAACGCACCAAAGAGGGACAGTAAATAAGAGAGAAACAGAATAATACATATGTACCGTCCTTATCTTCACCACAGGAAAATAACAAATTAACGTGGTGTCAAGTGAAGAGGAAGTGAAAATAAACTTTCTTTCCAAAAGTAGGAAAGTGTAAAGAGGTTCGGTTTCTTTTCTTTTTTTTCGATTTTTATTAATTTTTTAATCCTTTTTTTATATTTTTTATTCCCCGGCGGTGTTTTTGTTTGTTTGTAGTTGTTGTCGTTGTTTTTGTTTGCTGTTTTTTTAAATACAAAAATTGCAGTCGTGATTCGCGGACCAAAAATACCAAAAATCGCGGCCGCGACAAACACAGATGCCAGATCTCCTCTGTCTGGCCCAGCTCACCTGCACGGGCAGCGACACACCCATCACGTAGCCAGACTTGGAAAAGATTCGAACCCGTATCGCCTGGTCATCCTCAGTGACGATGAAAAGGCCCTCTCTACTACACCACCGGGACCTCACCAACACCTGTTCCCCTCCGCCACCGGAAGCTGTCACGTTTCTGACGTCATCAGGCCTGTACCGGAAGCTGAGCCCCAGGGGGCGTGGCACGTGGGGAGGGGCGTGGCATAGCGTGGGGGTGTGGCCTAAGGGATCGGTGACGTTGATTTGTACGGCAAACGATGAGCCTGGGTGGGGGAAATGAGATATGTGTGTGAGTGAGAGTGAGATGTGTGTGTGTGTGTGTGAGAGAGAGTGAGGGGTGTGT
>NW_004798180.1:120971-122503 GCF_000002075.1 Aplysia californica
TCTCTCTCTCTCTGTCACTCACCTAGCGACGTGGCGCCCCCTGACGGCTGGACACAGGTCAGTGACCTCTGCTCCCACAGCTGACCGCTCGGACACCGCCGGATGACCGCCGTGACGTCACCGAGGTCAGACAGGAAGCACTGGAGGTAACTCCCGGCGTCTGTAGCCAGGGGGAGATAACCGAAGCCTTTCTTCGCTGCTGAGTCCACGCACAGTCCGGCTGAGGGGGGGGGGGGTGCACAGAGGAATTAAAAAAAAGTTTCTTTAAAAGTTTTACGGCATTTGTAACTCACTTATGTCATATAAGGAGTTTTTATAAACGTTTTCTAACGCCATAGTTGCACAAATCTAACGTCCAAACAGGTCTGGGTGAGAATAATGTTTTAGTATTAATGTGCACGTATTGTTACGTATAAAAGGTTTGTGAATAAATGAATGATAATTATTTTATTTTGTCTGTACTGAGTTCACAACTCGACGTCCTCTGAAGTTACTACAGTTTCAGTAAGAGTTTTACGGCCTTTTTAACACAGTTAGGTCATATAAGTGCCGAAGATTAATTAGAAGCACTACAAAAGAATAAACAAGAGGGAAAAAAAGAGGAGAGGGAGAGATGAGGATGACAGATGTTTGATGAGAAAGAAGGAGCAAACCACACCAGATCACCCGCCAACCACCCACCCGGGGAGACAGAGGACATGACACATAAATAGTTTTAGTTTAATAAAGTTTTCAGTAGGAGTTTTAAGGAGAATGTACCGGTGTGTGTAATGTAGAGGTTAAGTGATTCGCTGTCGCACGGAGGAGAGCCCACTTCGTTTTAGTTCTAGTCAGGTTTTACGGCGCTAGCAACTACATAAGGTCATATAAGCGCCAAGGTGGATGTCAACAGAGAAGTCCAAACAGGGAATCAGACTTACTCTGCTCACCTCTCTAGCCTCAACAGCACAAAGTCTGCTTCGACTATCAAGACACCCCGGAAATAGCGGGTCACAAGAGAGTGACAAACATACAAAAGAAGTAGAGGAAAATGACGATAGTAAGGATGCGGAAAGAAAAAGCAGCAGCAACGTTGTTCCGGCACTGTATGAGTGTGACATTGATAAATCCCCCCTCCTCCTCCCCTCCTCTCTCACCTCCCCCTCCCCCTCTCTCACCTCCCACCTATCCAGGTCCATATAAGGAAAATCAGGCCACCTGCCCTCCCCCTCTCCCTCCCTCCCCTCCTCCTCCTCCCTCCCTCCTCCCTCCCCCTCTCACCTCCCACGTCACATCTATCCAGGTCCATATAAGGGCAATCAGGCGCCCAGACACACCCCCTCTGCGGGAAGTAGGCGTGGTAAGGGGGACAGCTCCTGGCTATGGCCACGCCCCCGTCACACTCCCAGTGGAGGCCACATCCACCGGGCATCTTGTAGGTCGTGCCGAGAACCTTGCCGTCACACATGTCTGGGGGAAACAACAACCACATCGTCATCGTCATCATCATCATCATCATCATCATCATCATCATCATCATCATCATCATCATC
>NW_004798180.1:123596-124621 GCF_000002075.1 Aplysia californica
CACACACACACACACACACACTCTCTCTCTCTCTCTCACACACACACACACACACACACACACTCACCGAGGATGTCGGAACGGTTGAAGAAGATACTCCCGTCCCCGGGATTCGAACCTGCTCCGTCCACGTCAGGCCAGCCGTGATGTCCGGGGTAGAGAGAGGAGAACATGACGTCAGACACAGGACTGCTGGGGGTGGGGGCCAGGCGGGCGGTGGCTGTGGTCAACTCGACATGTCTGGGGGCGGAAACACGACATAACACAGGTCAAAGGTCAAACTAGTCAAACGTTTGTGCGCTCGTCTCCGAAGCAGAAAGTCCAGGTTCAAGCCTCGGTTTGGGCACGGATTTTTTTCTCCCCCTCCTGCCCACCCAGCAGTAATGGGTACCTGACTTCGAGTTGGGGAAGTAAAGGCGGCGTGGAAAGGAACTGGCCACCCTACCACACTATGCCGAAGACCCAGGAAGTAGTCTCACTAACAAGGCGATCCCCAATGTCCGGACTGGATGCGGGAACAACTTGACTGTTTTACATTTAACTTTTTAAAAATATTGGTTTTATTTGGTTGCTTTTAAGGACAAGTGGGTTACCACTAACCCAGATTTCGGGGGTTTCCAGAAATCTTGACCTACACCAAAAGTGGACATTGCCCTACCTAAAGGAGAAGTTTGGTGTCATTGGTGTGTATATTTGTTTGGTTATAGAGAAAACTCTCCTTGTCTTTTAAAGAAACTGAAAAAGGGGCAAAAACTTTATCTTTGATTGTCTTTAAAAAAGCCTTTTTGGGATAGCCCCCTTGTGCTTAAAGGCGACCATCTATTTTACATTAGAATTCAAGTCTATGGGCGGCCATGACAGTGTCTGATCTAGGAGAGTACATCACGTCTATGGGCGGCCATGACAGTGTCTGATCTAGGAGAGTACATCACGTCTATGGGCGGCCATGACAGTGTCTGATCTAGGAGAGTACATCAAGTCTATGGGCGGCCATGACAGTGTCTGATCTAGGAGAGTACATCACG
>NW_004798180.1:124721-125965 GCF_000002075.1 Aplysia californica
TAACTTTTTAAAAATATTGGTTTTATTTGGTTGCTTTTAAGGACAAGTGGGTTACCACTAACCCAGATTTCGGGGGTTTCCAGAAATCTTGACCTACACCAAAAGTGGACATTGCCCTACCTAAAGGAGAAGTTTGGTGTCATTGGTGTGTATATTTGTTTGGTTATAGAGAAAACTCTCCTTGTCTTTTAAAGAAACTGAAAAAGGGGCAAAAACTTTATCTTTGATTGTCTTTAAAAAAGCCTTTTTGGGATAGCCCCCTTGTGCTTAAAGGCGACCATCTATTTTACATTAGAATTCAAGTCTATGGGCGGCCATGACAGTGTCTGATCTAGGAGAGTACATTAAGTCTATGGGCGGCCATGACAGTGTCTGATCTAGGAGAGTACATTAAGTCTATGGGCGGCCATGACAGTGTCTGATCTAGGAGAGTACATCGAGTCTATGGGACAAGACAAAACTGAACTCACGAGAAGTCAGGCGCTGTGGCGGTCTCGTATGGGTGAGCTGAGTATGTCTCTAGCCAAACTGTTGCTGTTGGTGTTGCTGCTGCTGCTGTTGTTGTTGCTGCTGCTGCTGTCGAGTCAACGTAAAAGGACGGCAAGATACCCGCTGTGTCCGTGGCGGTGACGTAGACAGCCGATGTAGGGGTGACGGCTGTTCCGTCAATGGACACTGCTTGTGTAGGCGTGACCTCTGTTCCATCAATGAGTACTGCCGATGTAGAGACGACGGCTGTTCCATCAGTGGGTACTGCCGATGTAGGGGTGACGGCTGTTCCATCAGTGGGTACTGCCGATGTAGGGGTGACGGCTGTTCCACCAATGAATACAGCCGACGTAGGGGTGACGGCTGTTCCATCAATGAATACAGCCGATGTAGGGGTGACGGCTGTTCCATCAGTGGGTACTGCCGATGTAGGGGTGACGGCTGTTCCATCAGTGGGTACTGCTGTTGCAACAGCTGCTGTTCCTTCAACCGCTGTCGATGTGGCCGTAGGGGCGATGGCTGTTGCGTCCACTGCTGCTGTTGTTGCTGTTATAGCTGTTATTGCTGTTGCTGTACCGAAAGTGGCTGTTCCATCGATTGCTGTTTGTGTTGCAGTGCCAAGTCTAGGTGCTTGTGTTGGGGTACCTAGAGAAACTGTTGGTGTTGGGGTACCTAGAGAAGCTGTTGGTGTTGGGGTACCTAGAGAAGCTGTTGGTGTTGGGGTACCTAGAGAAGCTGTTGGTGTTGGGGTACCT
>NW_004798180.1:130754-131986 GCF_000002075.1 Aplysia californica
CCCACTTCCCCACTCCCCCTGCACACTCACCCATGGTCTGTCCGTGTACAGGTGTCGGGGTCATCCACGGAGAGGTCAACACAAGGGCCAGGGTCAACGTCACACGCCATGATGACGTCATCACCCCGGCTCGCCGCACCTGTACGCAGACAGAACGTTGTGACATCAGTCAGTCAGTCATGTTTGTTTGTTCCGTTCTCGCAATGATCATAGATATACCCAGACATTGGAACATCAGTCAGTTGTGTTTGTTTGTTTATTCCGTTCTCGTAATGGTCATAGATATACCCAGACATTGGGACATCAGTCAGTCATGTTTGTTTGTTTGTTCCGTTCTCGCAATGGTCATAGATATACCAAGACATTGGGACATCAGTCAGTTGTGTTCAGTCATTTTTTGTTTTAGTAGAGGTTTTATGGTGCTCGCAACTGCATAAGGTCATATGAGCGCCCAAAGGTTAGAGCTGTTACAAGAGAGTAACAAACATAAAAAAGAAGGAGGGGAGATAAGGACGATAGTGTTTGATAGGAAAGAAGAAGCAAACCGCACCAGAGCACCCGCCAACCACTCACATGTTTAGTCAGTTCTTGTAATGGTCATATCCATATACTCCCACAATTCTCACATATATGTACATACATACCAAGACACCAGCACTCAATGATCCAGGACCAACAAGGAAACTTACTCAGTACATTCATGGTCAGTGATACACAGACAGAACATGGGGATATCAGTCAGTCATGTGTGGTCATTTCTCGTAATAGTCATAGATATACCAAGATATTGAGACATCAGTCATCTTTGTTCAGTCAGTACTCGTAATGGTCATAGATATACCAAGACATTGGGACATCAGTCATGTTTTTTTCAGTTCTCCTAATGGTCATAGATATATGAGAATATCGGTACATCAGTCATGTTTGTTTCTTCAGTCAGTACTTGTAATGATCATAGATATACCAAGACACTGAGACATCAGTCATGTTTGTTTAGTCCGTTCTCGTAGTGGCCATAGATATACCAAGACATCAGTCATGTTTAGTGAGTTCTCGTAATGGCCATAGATATACCAAGACATCAGTCATGTTTAGTGAGTTCTCGTAATGGCCATAGATATACCAAGACATCAGTCATGTTTAGTGAGTTCTCGTAGTGGCCATAGATATGCCAAGACATCAGTCATGTTTAGTGAGTTCTCGTAATGGCCATAGATATACCAAGACATCAG
>NW_004798180.1:132480-133723 GCF_000002075.1 Aplysia californica
ATATATATATAATATATGTTAGAAAAACAGGACGGACTTGATTTTCCATGTAAAAGCGATATTGCCCCAGCTGTAAACCTTTTAAAGTCTGTAGAAACACCCACTGTATATTTCACTAGTATCCATTATGGAATTTTCTCAAATACAGCTAACAGGTGTTTGAGAAGATTCAGATCTGTTAAGACAAGTTGATACAAGTGACTGGAAAAGCTGGAGAGTTTATGTTGGATAGCTGAGGAGATATTGGACAATAAGTTGCGCCACGAATTTTTGACCGCACAATAGTTTGTATTTTTATTTTCTTTGATTTAAACAACAACAAAAAGAACCCAACTAAATTAATTTAAACACTTTGTAATAGGGAGCTTCCAAAAGCGAACAATTGTGCACAAACAGGGAGCCATAGAAAGAGAAGGAAAACATGGACTTCCTCTTTTAGATCTTTCTTTTACATAGGACGTGTGACGTCATAACACGAGTTACGCTGTGAGTGAGTAAAGAGGTTATGACCTCTTTGACCGTGAGTCATCACATTTGTTGACGTAACAGATTATTTCTAACAAAGACGGAGACAAAATATCGCTTAGTAACACCCGGAACAGAACTACTTCAATATAGATATCTAATTAAGACAAATTAAAATCAGGACTTCCAGTAAAAGTCTGAGAAAAATCGGAGCATGAATTCAACATTCTGGCATAACAAAACAAAAAACAAACAAATACAAAACAAAAACAAAAGAAAAACAAGCAAAAACAAAGGAACAAAACAACAACCACAAAAAAACATGATGTTTTTGAATTGGGCGAGCTGTAAATGTTTTTGTTACGTGTCACTCAGAACTAACTTTGGACTCTGTGATCTACTCATTTAGGGATTCTTTTGTCCCGTACGGACTTATGAACCCTAGCCCGTTATATACTGATAGTTTCGTAACTCCCTCCCCCCCTCCCCCGCTCTACTGATGGTCAGAGCGCACGGACTCCTATCGGCTGGACAGAAAGAAATGAAAGTAGCGTGCGTCCCCGACGTCTTGTCACCACTACCACGTCCTCACTTCGGAGACGTCTGTCCGGTCTCTTCACAATCCCCGCCCGTCTTGTCACCACTACCACGTCCTCACTTCGGAGACGTCTGTCCGGTCTCTTCACAATCCCCGCCCGTCTTGTCACCACTACCACGTCCTCACTTCGGAAACGTCTGTCCGGTCTCTTCACAATCCCCGCCCGTCTTGTCACCACTA
>NW_004798180.1:135255-136749 GCF_000002075.1 Aplysia californica
AAATAAATTAAATAGATAAATAAATAAAATAAATAAACAAAACGAAATAGATAAACAAATAAAATAAATAAACAAATACAATAGACAAAACCAATAAAACAGAGGGACAAATAAAATAGATAAACAGTTGAGATAGATGAACAAATAAATAAAAGAAGTCTCCACGATGTGAAGGTAGGCTATACCTCCAAGTTTTGTGGACGTGAAACTTTAAAGCTGCTTTTGACAAAAGTAGTTGGTGCGTCTATAACTCACAAAATGGACCATACCTCAAAACCTTTCGCGATATCTGAAACGTATCACGTTAAAAAACCCACCATAGTTATCAGGAAAGGTAATTCTATGCTGACATGTTCAATGGACTCAATAAACTACAAAAGTAAGAAGAAATGGCAAACATGGGCCGTATTCTCAGACGTGCACACGGATGTTGGTGGCTCGTGATGCAGAGAGAAGACATTCCTTTCACATTCTCCGCCTCCCGGATCTACATGTCGGTTAGATCAACAAGGAGTACTATTAGAATGAATAATCTTAAACGTGTTAATTCCCCTTTTGGTTTCGACTTTTTAAAAGTGAAACGGAGCGTATGTGGTCAACGTAAAGTGTTGTTCGCCTGTTGTACATTCTGTATGTCTGCAGAGACAGGACCGGTGTCTGTGGTGTAGCGGTTAGGCGCTTCGCTGTCGCACACAGGAGACACGAGTTCGATTCCCGAGTGGCGAGAAAGTCAATTTTTATCGAGTGTTGCGGTCTTTCTCCTGGGATGTTGTATCCCTCTAGGCTCGGGTTCGCCCGCCACGGAAATGATCGATACTTGTGTCGACGGGAGAACAAGTTGGCTCATTAACAATCCAGTAAATGTGAGGCAGCGTGGTGGAATCAGGCTCTCGTCAAAATGATTAAAGTGAGGAAACTTGAACTTTTCCGCAAGTTTGTGAATTTTTATCAAATTTTTGTTTTTTGGTTCAACACCTTTCATGCCCATCAAAGAACTCATTTCTGAGTGGATTTTTCTGAAAAACGTTGATTAAAGACACAAGAAAGTAAATCTTCAGTTACCACGGACTCTTAAGCTAAGGAAATAACCAATCTTGGGCGGCCATTTTCTCACTAATTTTTCCTCTGAAAACAGGTGACCCCACCTCCTTCATTCTCAAATATCTCCACTTGTATTCGAGATAAATGGACATCTTTTTCATCCAAATAAAGACGAGTGAACAAACTTCAGGATGATACCAATAACTCGACATGCCCGCTAACTGACGAGCGGCTGATTCCACCACGCCGTGACACAAATACACAAACTACTATAAGGGGGCTCTCGTGGCCTAGAGGTTAAGGTGTTGACCTCTCATTCAAAGGTCCCGGGTTCGAATCCGGGTAGCGACCGAAACATTTTCTTCTCTAAAATTGTCTCCTTTCACCTCCTTTCCTGCTCTCTAGCAATGTTCTGTTGTCTGCTTTCAATTCCACTTTTTGCCCCCACCCCCT
>NW_004798180.1:136996-138376 GCF_000002075.1 Aplysia californica
AGTTGCGCACGTTAAAGATCCCTTGGTGTTCTAAAATCGATAAGAGTAGGCTTCGGCCGCCACCCGGGCAAAATTCAAAATTTCCTACCAACTGAAAATGTTAGGTGTGTCCCGCGCGCTCATATGACCTATGCAGTTGCGAGCGCCGTAAAACACTTTACAAAAACAAAAAACAAAAAACAACGACTATAACTCAATAGTATACTAATACACAGATGTACATGTAAAAAGCCAGTTTCATTTCTCAACCTCCAGACTTCAGAGTCTAGTTCATCAAAAAGAACACTATAGAAGTATAAGGCCTACAATTTCCAGCAGCAAATATTGCCTTATTTAGCCTAAGCTGGGTGGAACCGTGCGGTGTGCAGTCCTGACAAAGGGGAGCAATTCTTTGTGAACGTCATCTTCAAACAAGCCGCACCTTCCGATCTAAATACACGAGATAGTAGAAAACCATGCTACCTAATGTTTCTGTCTGACTCAGGACTTAAAATCCTCTTTCTGACAAAACAAAACGGAAAAAAAAGGCATAATGGAAAATCTCAACCAAAGAAAAACCCATTCTCCCCCGAGCACCCGTTTTTCCGGGTCCGGTTTGGATATCTTGTTTGAACAACAGCAGAATCGTGTCCTCAAAGTTTGCCCCCGTCTTTTGGTCGTGCAATATCGGAGGTTTGTGGAAAGTAGATCTCATTCTTCCGGACTCCTGCACATATTGCCTGGCACGATTGTCATGCAAAGCCAGGGGACAGAACTGCTTCTGTACATTTCCACAAGCGCTGATATCGGCTGTCATTAATGCGCATTTATTCCACGTTTATTCCAATTTTATAACTCTGTTTATCGATCCTAATTGGGAAATTTAGTTTTTATGCACCGAAAATCACATTTGCAAATTATTTCTTGTACTTTTTTTTTCCTAAACTGATCCAAAGGCTAGATCTATGCAGCCCACCATGTGAAAGGCGAAGACATAAATGTTGGAGAGCCAGGCCTCTACTTTTTCTACCTTGAGCGGGGGCTGCCCAGGTTGTCACAATTTCATTGAAGTATGTGAGTACAGATGACAGTCATAATTACAGCACTTTAACACCGTAGTTGTAGCTTATGTTTTTTATTCTCCCCTTTCAAATTGGTGGTGTAGAGACAGTCCCTCTCAAATGTCAATTCAGCTTGTGTTGGTCAATATTTCTTCCTTTTTGCACGCAAATCAAAGCAAATTTAAATTACCCTGTAAAATTTCAATAATGAATCTTCTTTCGTTTCAAAACAAATAAAAAATAAAAAATTCAATTCATACAATCAATCAATCATTAATACTATTCATTATTTACTCTTTTTGAGAGTGTCAGCGATAACTTCCACCATGCAGGTCACAGT
>NW_004798180.1:139179-140918 GCF_000002075.1 Aplysia californica
GGGGATCCCAGGCGCGGACAAACAGCACGAGTTTCTGGGACCCTTCACGCTCTGATCAACACGCACGCAAAGTTTGTGGCTGCGATCGTGTGAAGGTTACCCAAAACTAATTATTTGTACATGGTTGTTTTGTTTAGTTTTTTAGCTCTCAATGTGATTGTTCGGTGATTTTATTTAAAACATGTTTTACTTTATCATATATATGTTTTGAAGTAGGTACTTTTCACGCCCAAATCGACAAAATTTCGGTCATTTAGAAGGCAGGTTTCGATAATGTTTCTCCACACCCGGGAATCGAACTCGGGCCAAAGTGTCTTACCGTTACACCACAGTCCGATGTGATGAAATCAGGCGCTCGTCAAAATAGTGAGATTATCGAAACCAATAGTTTTCCGTCTGTTGCGCAATTTTTATCGCAGACCTGACATCCCCCCCCCCCCCCCCCCCACCCAAACCAGAGCAGTGCTACTGACTGAGGTTGTCTTTAGGACATTCCCAAATGAGGGATTTTTAACATGTTCTTATGCACAGTAGAATTGTAAATGGGCTGATTTATCAATGTCATGCTCATACTGTGCCAGAACAACATAGGGAGAACTGCTGCTTTTTCTTTCCTCATCCTTGTTATCGTCATTTTCCTCTACTTCTTTTGTATGTTTATCACTCTCTTGTGACCCACTATTTCCGGGATAGTCAAAGCAGACTTTGTGCAGTTACCTCTCTAGCCTGATTCCCCGTTTGCACTTCTCTGTTGACATCCACCCCTTGGCGCTCATATGACCTTATGCAGTTGCGAGCGCCGTAAAACCTGACTAGAACAAACAAAGAAAGTAAACACTTCTGGACGTTGTCTGTTTTGTCTGGCCTTGGGCGTCACTGAGTGCAGACCAGGCGCGCGCGGGATATACTTTTTAGTAAGGCTTTACGGCGTTCGCAACTGCATAAGGTCACAGGAGCGGGACACATTCAACATTTTCAGTTGGTAGGACATTTTGAATTTGGCTCGGGTGGCGGCGGAAGCCTTCTCTTTTCGATTTTGGATCACAAACTGATCTTTACCGTGCGCAACTTGCACACGGGACCTTCGAGATTTTTCGCCCTTGTCCGAGAAGGCTAGGCGTAGATCTTTCCTACCAGAAGATCAGGGGTGTGGCAGAAAGACAGCAGTAAGAAGAAGTCAAGGAGAAGCAGTAGAAAGGCTGCAGAAAGAGTCAGGAGCCCAGAGGAGGGGGAAAAGGAGGTGAGGGGGTGGGGGCAGAAAGTGGAGACGTAAGCAGACGACAGAACATTGCTAGAGAGCAGGAAAGGATGTGAAAGGAGAACATAATTTTTAGAGAAGAAAATTTCTTTTCTTTGATTTACGGATTCGAACCCGGAACCTTTGAATGAGAGGCGAACACCTTAACCTCTAGGCCACGAGAACCCCCTCAGTAGCCGGGCTTTGGATCGGGGCATCTAAAACTGTGCAAAGTCAAAGGTGTGATTTGTGAGCACGGCAATACCACGAGTGGCCTGATCCCCTACTCACTCAGATATGAAATGGTGAAATGGTATAGGTTTAACGCCCCTATCAACACTATTAGGTTATTTAAGGGGCGGGACCTCCTAGTTTAACGTCCGTCTCCGATAGGACCGTCCCTCATCAGAGCAGAGGAAGAAAGGACTAACGCTAACATTATTTTAAAAAACAACAACAACAACAACAACAACAACAACAACAACAACAACAACAACAACAA
>NW_004798180.1:144704-146966 GCF_000002075.1 Aplysia californica
GTAACTACAAGACTTCCCTCCCCCCCCACGTAACTACAAGACTTCCCTCCCACCCACGTAACTACAAGACTTCCCTTCCACCCACGTAACTACAAGACTTCCCTCCCACTCACGTAACTACAAGACTTCCCTCCCACCCACGTAACTACAAGACTCCCCTCCCACCCACGTTTCAAGAAGCACTCACCCCACTGGAGTCACGAGCACGAGAGTCCCTCCTAGGTTCACTTTTAAGTCCTTTTCCGCCCGCTGTAGGCATGTCCGACACAGAATCCACAGACATCACAAGACGGCCGCTTTCAAACTCCGGGGAAAAAACCACAAACACACGCACAAACTTCTGAATTGAAAGTCAGAATCTTTCCTCTGTGTCAGTAATTTCATAAAATGTCTGGGGGGGTTTTCAAGTAATTATTTTCACAAAATGTTTTTTTTCATTTTTTTTTTCAAGTAACTAATTTCATAAAACGTCTTGCTTTTTCAAGTAACTAATTTCATAAAACGTCTTGCTTTTTCAAGTAACTAATTTAATAAAATGTCTTGCTTTTTCAAGTAACTAATTTAATAAAATGTCTTGCTTTTTCAAGTTAGTAATTTCATACAAATTAAATGTCTTTCTTTTTCAAGAAATAATTTCATGAATTGTCTTGCATTTCCAAGTGATTTAATGAACTGATTTCTCTTTTCACGTTTGTTTGTGAGTTACTATACAGTGTTTTTCACATTTGTAAGTTCAGGCACTCTATTCTTTTTTCACAACTGTAAGTTCATATACAAGAATCTTTTTTTCACATTTGTAAGTTCAAACACATTAGATCTATTCTTTTTCACATTTGTAGGTCCTTACAGTTTTCTTTTTTTCACATTTATTGTAAGTTCATACCCAGTTTTCCTTTTCTCACATTTGTATGTCTTTTACGATATTCTTTTTTTTACATGTGTCTATCGGTACACAGAATTCTTTTTTCACATTTGTAAGTTCATGCACAGAATTCTTTTTTCACATTTGTAAGTTCATACACAGAATTCTTTTTTCACATTTGTAAGTTCATACACAGAATTCTTTTTTCACATTTGTAAGTTCATACACAGAATTCTTTTTTCACATTTGTAAGTTCATACACAGAATTCTTTTTTCACATTTGTAAGTTCATGCACAGAATTCTTTTTTCACATTTGTAAGTTCATACACAGAATTCTTTTTTCACATTTGTAAGTTCATACACAGAATTCTTTTTTCACATTTGTAAGTTCATACACAGAATTCTTTTTTCACATTTGTAAGTTCATGCACAGAATTCTTTTTTCACATTTGTTAGTTCATGCACAGTGTTGTTTTTTCACACTTGTAAGTCCGCTCATTGTATCACTTTCCCCCAAATGCGACTGTCCACCATTTCATTGACGGGCTTCTGTTCCGGTCAAAGCAACAAAATGTTGGACAAACTCGTTCCCTTGATGTTGTCCAATCTCACCTCAACAAATGTGAACTCGGGAAGTCAAAGGTTAAAACACATACATAATCACGTGATGCTCCATAAAGCAAAGAATGACAACTGCTGTATCTAGCCAGACGTGGAATCTGACATACGCTCTGCCCACAGAACACGCACCATCCTGCACGCTATGGCGCCCACACCTATGTGCTCAACAAAACGATCTATATCCAAAAGAGAAAGCAAAAGAGGCAGACCTGGAAATAGCTAGCAACTTTTTGCCACCATCATCCCAATTACTCTGAAGCTACCCCCACAAAACAACGTTGAAATATGGACCGTAACATTTCTAAATTGAAATTATAAAAAGAAATTAACAAAAACAAACAAACTGCATTCTGCTGTACTGCAATTCTCTGTTGTTTGACCAAACACAATCTAAATTGATGAATCTAAATTGATGAACAGAACGCGCAAATTTGCCCCCCGGGTGCAGCAAGTTTTGTCGTCAAGAATGGAATGTAAAGTCCACGAAATGTATCCATAATTTCATTCCAGAATCCATTTATTCTACGTCAATCATCCTACAATAGTCCAAAAATAACCAGTGTGTAACACACACGCGCAGAAAGTAATCCCTGGATCTATATGTTTATTTAATGAAACAATGTGAAACGCGCGTTGTGGAAACAGAGAACAGATATATCGGAGAACAGATTTGTCCTATCCTATAATGGTAGGTCTGGGTGCGCCATGGCTGGATGTGTTTACTGGGTGAGTCGGGTGGACGTTACTGGCGGTTTTTTACTCTTCATCTCGTTGTTTG
>NW_004798180.1:147663-148823 GCF_000002075.1 Aplysia californica
CCCCCCCCCAGCCCCCGAGTTTTCCTTACGTCACGGAAATTCTCCAAAAACTCACCTAGGCTTCTGATCTGTAACAAAGAAAGATATAGGTCATTTTTACCATCATCCATTAAAGTTCTTCCATTTTAACCATCTTGTTACAAGTACAGTCTGACCTGCCATGACGGTCACCTGTATAATACGACCACCTGTACAAACGACCACTTTCCATTTTCCCCCTTGCGTTTATTCTATATAACTTAACTGTGTAAAACGGTCACCTGTCTAAGGCGCCGCGGCCACCTTATTTTATCAACCGACGGTCAAATGTACCTGCCTCAGACGGCCAGGCGTAGTCACTCATCGCCCGACGCTTTGTGACACTTTGTCATAACATTTTGAATCGGCCCCTGACGCTGTGGACGGCCGTCATAATTCATTCACCTGTCGTTATTGTTAGTCCCTCCAATGACTGTTCACCCAAGTTGACCAATGGGTAGACCTAACAATAAATTTTCAACTGCTGGTGAGGGAAGCGTGAGATCCGTCATAACCTATAAGCCCCGCCCACAACTAATGCACAAATCGTGTGTGAGGTGACTGGTCACTGTTTTGTTTACCTAATCTGTAACAAAGTAACAATGGACGTTGACGTGAACTTGTGACAGAAGCGTCGCTCGTTCTCCGAGTGGTGGCGACCCGTGTGTTTGTTTTACCATGGCACTCGGTCTTCATCGTCTTGCTTACATTTACATAACATTTCGTTTAATTTATCCTTGCACCAAAAAGAAAGCTAACAAAAACAAAAACAAACCAACAACAACAACAACAACAACAACAAAAACCCCCCACCAAAACCTTCTTACACCACCCACCCCACTTTTCCAAAAGAAAACAAAACCCCTTCTGAATTGGCCTTACGCCCGTCCGAAGTCTGAGATCAGCCCCAGTTTGGACCCCACAAGGAAATGGTTTGTTTTCTTTTTCTTTTTTTTGTTTGTTTGTGTTTTGTATCCCGTGTCCTGATTTTGTTGCCGATATTTGTAGGTTACGTAAAAATGTATCGACATGTTGCAAAGTGTTCTGTTATCTAGAAAAACGAAAGAAGCAAAAGGGGAATTGTTTAGTTGGTGATGATGATGGTGATCCCCTCCCCCCTCCACCACACACACACACACACA
>NW_004798180.1:150808-151928 GCF_000002075.1 Aplysia californica
CACACACACACACACACACACACACACACACACACACACACACACACACACGACACAACGACGTTTGGGGTATAGAGGTCAGGCGCTTTGCTTTTATTTTTTTGGTAAGTGTTTTATGGCGCCTTCAACTGCATAAGGTCATATATGAGCGCACGAGATACATTAAACATTTTCAGACCACCAAGGGACCTTTAACATGCGTAACTTGCACACGGGACCTCCGAGATGTTTCGCCCTTATCCGAGAAGGCTAGGTGTAGATCTCTCCTACCAGAAGATCAGGGGTGTGGCTGAAAGACAGCAGTAAGAATGAGCCAAGGAGTAGCAGTAGAAAGGCTGCAGAAAGAATCAGGAGCGCAGAGGAGGTGAGGGGGTGGGGGCAGAAAGTGGAGACGAAAGCAGAGACGACAAGGGCTCGAAAAATGTGAGCAATTGCCCCAAAATTACTACCAGTTTGAAGGGCTAGTAATCGATTATTTTACTCCAGCAAAGGAAGAAAAAATAAAATAAAAAAAGAGATTATATCAGATAGTCCATCAAAACGTTGCGCTTTAGACCCCATGCCCACCAGCCTTCTCATGAACTTCTTCCACATATCACCCAAATTGTAAATGATTCTCTCCTCACAGGCACAGTACCAAATTGTTTTAAGACAGCACATGTTGAACCCCTTGAAAAAAGCTGGACTTGATTAAAAGGACTTTGAAAGCTTTAGACCAGTTTCGAATCGTTCATTCATATACAGAATTCTGAAAAAGTTGTGTCTAATAGACATATTAAGGAAAATAATCTCAGCGAAGTCTATCAGTCAGCATACAAGGCACACCATAGTACCCAGACAGCGATACTCAAGGTCTGTAAGGATATTTTAAAAGGAACTGATGAAACAAGGGTGTGTCTTCTTACTCTTTTGGACCTTTCGGTCGCATTCGTTACAGTTGGGATTTAAAGTCGAAGTCGGCGTAACAGTAGATCAGTAAAAGATTAACCCTTTCGCTGCATCGTCTGATACTTTCTCGGACCCTTGTTAAGTGTACACCTCTCTCTCTCTCTCTCTCGCTCTCTCTCTCTCTCTCTAACTCTCTATCTCTCTGTGTCTCTCTCTCTCTCACCCCCCCCCT
>NW_004798180.1:153723-155479 GCF_000002075.1 Aplysia californica
AGGGGTGAGGGAAGGGGAGGAGGTGGGGAAGGGGTGAGGGAAGGGGAGGAGGTGGGGGAGGGATGGTGGAGGGTACGGGAAGTTTCTTGTGTTGCTGTTTGACACCATTTCTTGCTTGACGAAATCATTTCACAGTTTGAGAACTTGACCCTTGGGTTAGGAAAAAAAAAAAAAAGAAAAGGGAGAAAGAAAGGAAGAAGACGCCAGCTCAAACTGATCGACAAGCACTGGTCTAGCAGGCTACAACATTGCCGCAGCAAAAGTTGCTCGAGAGCAGGGAACTGCTGCCTTTTCTTTCCTCATCCTTTCTATCGTCATTTTTTCTCTACTCGCTTTTTTATATGTTTGTCACTCTCTTGTGAACTACTATTTCCGGGGTGCCTTGATAGTCAAAACAGACTTTGTGCTGTTGAAGCTAGAGAGGTGAGCAGAGTAAGCCTGATTCCCTGTTTAGACTTTTCTGTTGACATCCACCCCTTGGCGCTCATATGACTTTATGCAGTTGCGAGCGCCGTAAAACCTTACTATAGTGCGGTCAAAAATTCGTGGTGTAACTTATCCTCAAATATCTCTTTAACGGGTGTATCAATGTCATCCATACTTTGCATAGCAGTTTGTATCAATTTGTCGTAACTTGATCATATTTTTCTAGAACAAATGGGGCTAGATAAATTTATATAAAATACTTGAAATCTCTGTCACACGTAAAATGGTATTGTTCACAGCATTTCCCGCTTCTCACACACATTTTGATTATGCATCTTGCCTACCCCACAGCTCATCAAAGACAATTTTTACTTGCAAAAATTGTTACAAGAAATGATTGTTATAGAGAACACATTTTCGCACTAATGGCTCTCAAAACATGCGTTCAATAAGCACAATGTCCCGATTAGAAAAAACTGACGGACTTGCTATTAAAAGCGATATTGGCCCAGCTGTAAACATTTAAAAAATCTGTAGAAACCACCCACTACCAAACTGACCACGTGATCATGATGTGAGACAGTTCTACTCGCCAACAGTCCGCATCAGCGGCTGGGGCTGACGTTTTTCGCTGACGCTGTGTTGAGTTATAGAAATAAAACTGGCGACAGAAATTCCCCTCAGACTCAGACTCATAGCTCACAGTTTAGAGCGAGTTTGTCCTCGTGTGACCCACTGTTTGGTTAGTGCGTGGTGTAGTGACCCGTGGCTGTATACATGGCCCGTCAACCACCGATGGTCACGCACTCAGCAAACACAGAAACTATGGACGCAATGTTGCTGGACAGATTGAAAAGACCAAGATGAACCACTCAATTTCATTACAAAAGGCTATACCAGTTGTTTAGTTAGTTTAGTTTTTGTAAGGTTTTACGGCCCTCGCAACTGCATAAAGTCATAATAATATGAGCGCCAAGGGGTGGATGTCAACAGAGAAGTCAAAACGGGGAATCAGGCTTACTCTGCTCACCTCTCTAGCCTCAACAGCACACAGTCTGCTTCGACTATCAAGGCACCCCGGAAATAGCGGGTCACAAGAGAGTGACAAGTATACAAAAGAAGTAGAGGGAAAATGATGATAGTAAGAATGAGGAAAGAAAAAGCAGCAGTTTCCTGTTGCAGTTCAGGCACAGTTTATTGTGCATGACATTGATAAATCAGCCCATTTACAATTCTACTGGGCATAAGAACATGTTAATGTCCACCCTTTGGGAATGGCCTAAAGACATAAAGACAACTTCAGTCAGTAGCACCGCCCCGGGTGTGGGGG
>NW_004798180.1:158307-162921 GCF_000002075.1 Aplysia californica
GGGAGATTGCCTTTTTTCTATTTTGATTTTTTGAAAGTGTAAGTAAAGAACGGGAGAAGGCACGGGTGTCTGCGGTGTAGCGGTAGGGCACTTTGCGTCCCTCGCAAAAGACTTGGTTTGATTCCCGTGTGGACAGAAAATTGCGATCGAGTATGTCGTTCTGTCTGCTGGGATATTGTGTCCCTTTATCCCCGGTTAGCCCTGGCTATAGTGCGGTCCAAAATTCGTGGCGCAACTTATTGTCAAATATCTTCTCAACTGTCGAACATGGGTCCAATTTTTTCACAATTACTTGTTTTAATTTGTCTTAACAGATCAACGTTTTGTAAACCCCTGCTATGGTCCGTCCCATAATCCGTGAACACGTTTGAAGCTGAATATCTCGGCAACTACTTGTTCCATTTTAACCATATATGGTCGCTTTTAAGGACAAGCGGGCTCACCCTGATTTCGGGGGTTTCCAGAAATCTTGACCTTCAAGTGGGCATTGCCTTATCTTTAGGAGAAGTTTGGTTTCATTGGTGTGTATATTTGTTTGGTTATAGAGAAAATTCTCCTTGGCTTTTAAAGAAACTGAACAAGGGGCAAAAACTTTTACCTTCGATTTTCTCAAAACAGCATTTTTTGGGATAGCCCCCTTGTGCTTAAAGGCGACCATTTTTAGTGATGGTTCTACGTGTACCCTCGACATTAGGAAAATTCAAATTATGTAGCTAATTAATGACTGGTTATTTAAATACACTTTATCATTAGTACATCACATTTAGTGCTTACAATATCTATTTGTATAATCCAAACACGAAAAGATGTGTGCATTCATGGGTGTACAAAAATAGAACAACATGCGGCAAGAAGTGAGTAGTCTCAGCATTGGCCTACCTTTGTTCTGTGGGCGAGTCGGACGAGTCTTCACGTGGGTTGATGACTACTCTTGATTGGATGAACTCAAGTCCTTCCTTCTCCCAATACTCGTCCTCCATGCGTTTTCCAAGCGTTTCAAACTGCCGCCAATAAACTTTGTCTACTTGAGATATCGCATTGCCTGTTAGCTGTTTGACATCTTTCAATTTAATGGTTGTATTTTGAGATGCAACCGTGTCTTTGATCTTCGCCCAGACGAGTTCAGTTGGATTTAGATGGGAGTGGTAGGGTGGCCACCGTAGACAAATGTGTCCGTGCTGTTCCACAATTTGATCAACTTGAAATCTTTAGGCTTTTCTGCTTTCTTTAACGAGCAAAAGGAGCTCGGGTTTAATCTGAGATCCTGCAAATGGTATGCTCTCTTTGTTGAGCCAATCTTTTATTTCCTCTTTCCTGCTTGCACGTGTTGGAATGTTGTCCTCTTCTTCCACTACGTTGTGATATGACGCATTATCCATCACTAAGCAAGATGGCTTGTGCAGAGCAGGTAAACATTTTTCAATAATCCAATTTCAAAATATGCTGCCATTCCTTTCCTTGTGATAATCTCTGCTGCCACTGGAATTTGACTTGAAAATTAGTTACGCGTTTTTAAGTAGACCCTTTTCACTGCTTCCACAGTGTGCAGTTATCAGTCTCTCTCCTTGTCCAGCTGGAACTTGTCTTTGAATGTGTCCATCTTTTGACTGCCATTCTTTCTGGTACACCTGGTGAGCGTTTAGAAAAGTTTCGTCTAAGAAGAAAACCTCATCTCCTTCCTCACGGACGTCGTTCAACTCCCTCAAGTACTTACTTCTTAAAACAACTATAAGATTTCTTTCCCACCATTTGATTTCCTGAACGTAAACCCAACACGTCTCACTGTTTTCCAAAGGCATATCTTTGATATGCTTATATCATGATTATCCGACAACCATCTTTTCAACTTTCTGAGAGGAACAAATTCATTTCTTTCCAACATCTGGACAATTGCTCGTCGGACAACCTCCCTATGGAAACTATCAGTCTTCAAAGGCCGGCCTCTTTTAGCTATGAAAGTCTCTTCCCCCATTTCGTGCTGCTTTATCCATGAGGACAATGTGCTTCTGTTCCAACCTAAGGCATGCCGAGTTCTTTCTTTTGGATTCATTATATCATGGGACAAAGCTCCTCTCTTTGCTTCTCAGTAAAATGGGAGTCGAGCTGAAGCGTAACCTTTGGAAGAGTGGAGAAAGTATTTGAATAAAATGGTGCGAACAAATCGTTGACACAAAGCGAATTTAAGCACAAAACATACAAGGAAACATCCAGTTATTAAAGTTATTTTGTCAAATTATTCAAAATTCCAAAGCAAGACTAGATCTAGATAGATCTAGGTCTCTGACTTCTTTGAGTTTCTGTGATGAAACAAAGACATTCATAAAAAAACCTGATTAATTTAGGGTCACTCTCCACGTGCGCTCATGTAGTTGAGTAAACAATCCCGTGATTTGAGCAGTGAGCAGCCGAGGTTACTGGTGAGTTTTCCCTCCGCTCCACGTGCCCACGTGCTGTGACGTCCGTTCGGCGGATTGCTCACACCTAAGGGCTGTGCAGCATGAGAAGATGAATATATCGGAAGTTGTCGAATGTAAACAACTGATTGTACTAATGTTCCCACTGTTTGATGGGACGAAAGAGCTCGTCCACGGTCTGTACGACTTGTGGGAATTGTCTTTTCAGGTCGGGATTGGAGTACTGTAAATCGCCAACATTGTCAACGTCGGTTTCTATGAGGTGTTCAAACGTTAAAGAAGAAACTATAGCTGTGTTCTAGAACATTCCTCGATAAATACTACTAAAAAACCCAAGAGGGTGGTTTTTACAGATTTCTTAATGTTTACAGCTGGGGCAACATCGCTTTTAATAGCTAGTCCGTCATGTTTTTCTAATCGGGATATTGTGCTTTTTGAACGCATGTTTTGAATACTATTAGAGAAAAAATATGTTCACTATAAAATTAATTTCCAGTAACACGTTTTGTCACTAAAAACTGTTGGGCTGTGACGTAGACCATATGCGTCATCAAAATGTATGTGAGAAGTGTCTGTCTGTCTGTCTGTCTGTCTGTCTGTCTGTCTGTCTGTCTGTCTGTCTGTCTGTCTGTCTGAGATATGGTACACCTCTGAGCCTAGGTCAGCCCCGACAGACAATGTTAAAGCCCGCCTTGTGAGTTATCTAAACTGTGTCAGTAGGGACGTAAAACACCCCCACCTCCCAGACACGAAGCTAACAAAGCACACAGGATATTTCATACGTCTTTTCTGCAGCTCTTGCCACATGGCAGGTGACCGCGTCCCATTTCCCCAATGACTGTAACCATGACTTAATCATTATGACCTCTTTATGAGGAGCGAGTGCGCTGGTGCCGAAGTGTTACAGGTTAGACGAATCCGGGCAGCGACGGAAACATTTTCTTCACTAAAATTGTCTCCTTTCACATCCTTTCCTGCTCTCTTGCAATGTTCTGTCGTCTGCTTTCGTCTCCTCTTTCTGCCCCTACCCTCTAACCTCCTTTGCCCCCTCCTCTGGGCTCCTGGCTCTTTCTGCAGCATTTCTACTGCTACTCCTTGGCCCCTTCTTACTGCTGTCTTTCAGCCACACCCCTGATCTTATGGTAGATGAGATCTACACCTAGCCTTCTCGGACAAGGGTGAACAATTTCGGAAGTCCCGTGTGCAAGTTGCGCACGTTAAAGATCCCTTGGTGGTCAAGAATCGATAAGAGAAGGCTTCGGCCGCCACCTGGGCAAAATTCAATATTTCCTACCAAGTGAAAATGTTTAATAAGTCCCGCGCGCTCATAGTATGACCTTACGCAGCTGCGAGCGCCGTAAAGCACTTACAAAAAAAAAAAAAAAGGAAAAAAAAAGAAGTCGAGAACGACTTGAAATTTGGGAGTGTGAGTGTCTCGGAAGATGACAATGATCAAAACACGACCCGGTGTAGTTGTGCCATTGTGTCTGCGGAAATAACCCAAATCCTTCAGAGTTGGACCATTCAAACCTCAAAGTTTTTTTTGTGTGGGTGGTTGGCGGGTGCTCTGGTGTGCGTTACCCTTTTTTTTTCCTCAGATATTCATCGACTTTTTAACAAATCTCTCCTCCCTTTCTTTGTGCGCTACTTACTAGATCTAGTCACACCTCGGATTTTGGGCCCCTGTACGACCTATTGGTGTTGCAAGTGCCGTAAAGCTCTCACGAACTCTCACGCTTTCACTGTAAAACGCCAATATATCGCTACCCTAAAGTTACAAAGTTCTATTTGCTCAATACCTAGTTTTGAGAAATTTGACGTAAAAAATATGTAGTTTCACAATATGCCAAGCTTTTTCGAATACAGTTCTTTTGAGTATTAGATCTACTTTGATAACGACTCCGAATATTTTTACGATTTTGATAGAGCAGATAGCGCATTTAATGCTGTCTGACCTCATTGTCTTCGTAACTCAAAACAGCCACAAAAAGTCAGTTAGAACTTTGTGACTCTAAGGTAGCGATATTCAGATATCCATCAGAAGCCTGATCCCTGCCTACCCGATACACGCTGTCTACACCGCACGGCGCTACTTGCCTCTAGTTGTCAGCTGTTTGTCCTTCTCTCTCTCTCTGCTGTTTGTCCTTCTTTCTCTCTGCTCCTCCTCCCTCTTCTTCGTTTGTCCTTCCTTCCTGTGCCC
>NW_004798180.1:164538-165632 GCF_000002075.1 Aplysia californica
TGTTTTAAATATAAGTGCCGAAGATAGAGGTGTTACAAGAGAGTAACAAACACAAAAAGAAGGAGGAGAGATCAGGACAATAGATGTTTGATAGAAAAGAAGGAGCAGATCACATTAGAGCACCCGCCAACCACCCACCGTCTCACGTGGACAATGGGCGGCCGTCTTGGACAATTTCGACTGCTTTTTTCCTCCACACTGGAAGATGAAGACACGCAATTTTTCTACCTGTGTAAGATGTACGTGTCGCTTCTGACTCTGTCTGCGTCACACTGAGTGGTGGGGTTGAGTCGATAGTGCTGTAAAACACCTACTCAGTCAATCAAAATCATGAGTGGTGGGGCCAGGGCGAAAGGGGTGCCATAAGATTATTTCGGCTGTTATCTTGCTCCCCTCCTCTTCCCCTATCTCAGCTCTCCCCAGATCCCCTTCCCCCACCCCCTTTCCAATCCCATCTCTCTGACCTTTATCTCCCTCCCCTCCTCCCAATCTCAGCTCTACCCCCGACCCCAGCCACCTCCACTCTGCGCCCCCTGTTGGTCCGACTCACCCCCCACAGTGCCCTGGTCAGTGGTCAGTCCCCTCTCTGTCCGCCGACACCCAGTGTCCTCTCCCTTCTCTCCGTCCGGTCCCCACAGGGAGGGCGGGTAGAGAGAGGTGGTTTCCCCGTGGACAGTCCCCCACCATCCATCCCCCGCCCACCTCCCTACTTATGTACACAGCTACCACCTCTGTGCTATGGGTTGTCCAGTTTGCCGCCATCATGTCTTATCACCAGAGCTTAATTATAACTGACGACTGTCGGCGACAAATGTTTCGCCATTTGTTAATACTTGACAACCTCAAAGTTTCTATGAAAAGATCTGGTCTCACATCCATCTATTGATATCATTTTTCCTCGTTTATTAGAATTCAATAAATTTGTTGAAAGGGAGAGAATTATTATAGCTTTTGCTTACTTCCCCTTGTGATAGAATTGTTTACGTTGACGGGGAAAAAGAAAGAGATTCTGAGGTTAATTAAGGGGGGGGCGGAGTTAAAGGAGGGGTCACTCCCGTATCTGTCCGCCGACCTGTCATGGTTTGTTTGGCGTG
>NW_004798180.1:165732-167237 GCF_000002075.1 Aplysia californica
AAAGGCGTTGTCACAGTGGGCTCCGTCGTGTGGGTTGCTACAGTGGCGTCCTCTGTTTGTTTGCTCCTCACTTTTCTTTTGTTTCGTTTCTGCGCTTGTTTTTGTTTTTGTTTTGGTTTCAGTTCGTGTTTTTGTTTTGTTCTGATTTATTTTTGTTTGGCTTTTTAAAGAGGTTTTTGCTTCTGTGCAAGATTTTGTGTGTTTGTTTATCTGTTTGTTTGTTTATTTTTTTGTTTGTTTACGTATGTGTGTGATGTATTTGTTTCTTTGTTTGTTGGTATATGTGATGTGTGTGTGTGTCTATGTGTATGTGTGTGTGTGTGTGTGTGTGTGTGTGTATGTGTGTGTGTATGTGTGTGTGTGTGTATGTGTGTGTGTAGGTATGTGTGATTGACAGTAATGACAGGCGATATTGTGTAGCCTGTTTTGGAAACACATATAAGTGTAGTAAGGATGAGGAAAGAAAGAGCAGCAGTTCCCCCTATGTTGTTCCGGCACAGCATGAGCATGACATTGATAAATCAGCCCATTTACAATTCTACTGTGTATAACAAACGTTAATATCCCTCCTTTGGGAATGGCCAACTTCAGTCAGTAGCATTGCCCTTGGGGATGGTGGGGGAGTTGAGCTTACCTAGTGCAGGAGCTCGCCGACTCTATCTCCCGTCCATCTCTTGTAGCCTCACGCTAACGCGGTGGAGAGGAATGAAAGAAACGTAAAACTCGGACAAATAAAAATATAAAACTAAAAAAAAAAAAAGTGGAGGGTAGATAAACGTAACAAAAAGACCCCTGTATCCGGAGTAATTGTTCTCAGTATTACTTCCCTTGTTTCACAGGCCGGGACCCCAGACTTGTATGACGTCACACATCTGACGTCACGCTGGGCTCACACGGCCAGGTCACGGGCCAGGCGGGAACTCACAACCTCCACCACGTTACCATGGACACGAGATCTACGTACCAGCCTCTGTGGTGTGGTGGTGAGGCAGTTCGCCGTGGCCCGCAGAGGACCCGAGTTTGATTCTCCACAAGGGGGGATTCTATTTGAGCTAGTCAGTATTGAACATCGTATCCCTCTCAGCCCGTGCTGGCTCTGACAGGCAGGGTTTGGAGCCCGCCTCCTAAATGATTTAAATGGTGTTGATGCGAGAGTAAAAACATCAACAATAAATAAATATGACAATGACAATAAGAAAATCTAAGCTTTGTCGATTTCGAGTGTGAAGTTTAAAACATTCTGCTGCTGCTGCTGTTGTTGAGGTTGCTGTGTTACTATTGTTGTTGTTATTGTCGCTGTTGCTGTTGCAGGTTTTGTTGTCAGAGAGGAATAAATATAATGTGCATTAACAACAGAATAACAAAAATGACCAAAACATTCCCCCCAAGCAAGCAAAACAAACAAAACAAAAATCTTCACCTCCTCTCCCTCCTCCCAGCAAAACAACCCTTACCCCCTCTCCCCTTCCTATACCCCCCTCTCCCCTTCCTATACCCCCTCTCCC
>NW_004798180.1:167443-170225 GCF_000002075.1 Aplysia californica
TATACCCCCCTCTCCCCTTCCTATACCCCCCCCCAAATAAAAAGAAAAGAAAGAAGCAAAACAACCACCCCCTGCCCACCCCTGGAAAAATACAACTAATAAGCAATTCTCGACTCAAACTCCCACACGTCAGATCTTCAACTTCAAGTACGATCATACTCTACGCTCCCACAGGGCCAGGAAAGCCGGGTGTCGTTGACACGTGTCTGTAACGTGATCAACAGACAGGAGGAACGTTATCACTTTATCGTCGTGTGACGTAACTAATGACGTTGTGTGAGGTAACCAGTGACCGTTGTATGACGTAACCAGTGACCGTTAAGTAACGCAATCAGACCTCAGAGAGATAAGAGCAACTGTCAAGCTTATGAAAACATCTCGTCCCCCGTATCTGGTCACGTGTCTTGGTCAGTTTCCAGGTCCAGAAATATCAGCAAACATCCGTCCAGTCATTCATAGACTGACCAATGTTGTGTAATGCTGGAATGGTTTGTTCTGGCAAGTTTGACCAAAGACTCTCCACTATGGAGAATCTTTGGTTTGACTAACTTCGGATAGTCGAAGCAGAGGCTAGAGAGGTGAGCAGAGAACGTTTTTGTTGACATCCACCCCTCGGCGCTCATATGATCTTATGCAGTTGCGAGCGCCGTAAAACATGTACCTTACGAAAACAAATCAATAAAACAGAGAGGAAGGTAAAGCAGAAGGATTCAACCTACCAGTAGCACCTTCCAACCGCCCACCAATTAATTTTTAAAAAAATACATGTAGGCCCTACCAGCCTAAGTTCTGACTTCTGTTCGTTCTCAGGCTCTCAGCTGTCTCAAACTAGGTAAACCTTTGAATTAAAAACTAACAGAACAATAAATAAACAACAGGAAACTGACAAACAAAAGAAAACAAAATCCCATTCTCCTCTGGGAATTTAATTTAACCTATCCGTAGGTCGTGTTTTACTACTGTATCCATATGACGTGGGGAACTCTGTGCCACCACTTAACTCTATCCGTACGTCATGTTTTACTATCGTATCCATATGACGTGGGGAACTCTGTGCCACCACGTTCAAAGAGGAAATTAACTCGTCATTCCGATCCCTACCCTTTGCATAGCAGTCTGTCAAAATTATTTTTTGAAAAATACTGAATGTTTCAAAGAGATCTTCGTACTAGAAGTATTTTAAAATGGGAAGAATACAACCTCGGGGGTACAAAATGACCCCAGAGCGTAAGGATAGGGTTAAAACAATTGCACAACGGCTCGGGTTCAACGACCTTTGCAACACCGGAACCTCAGAGCCTGACGTCCATCTGTGATAACACACAGTCAGATCAGAACTTCCCGATGATAGTAAAGATGGTTCCAGTAGGGAATAGGATAGAGGGTGCCCACGTCCCTCGTGACTCATTGGAGCAGACGAAGATAGACATTACTTAAACGCAATCCCACATCATCACTCATCACCACCATTATTTCTAAAATCATCATTGCTCTCAGATCAATGACTTACATCTATAATCCTGGAATCTCTATCTGTAACAGTTACTTGTCATACTAAGTATGCACGTAATACACTATTGGACACTATCGTACACACTTTTTTCTGCTAATCAGATGGCTAATCATATACAAAAATGTATTATTATAAATGGGCAAGGGATTATAGCTTTTTCACTAGCGTCTGACAACGTAAAAACATTTCTAGCCCATTGAGGAATTTACCTATGCCCACCAAACTTTGCATGGCACCTCTACAGGCTAGCGACCTAACAAAACGACTTTAGAAAAAACTTGACCCAGTGATAAAAAATTAAAAACAACTCTTTGGATACATACACAGGATCACTAAAATAAATGACTTACCGTTGCCCAGCCTACAAATAGCTAATTTTGAGACAGCGACACCACCCTGCCCCCACATTTCAGTGTAAGCTTGTAGATTTCATCCCCTGGCTGTCAAGACGTCTCCGCGTGCTCCACGTGAGTCTCGAAAATTACTCACCCCGTGTCTTGAATCATGTATCTTTGGCGAACGTTAATAAAGAGTGGTGTAGAGGAAAATATGTCAAATGTTCAAAGTTTTAGGTGTAAGCTGTAGGCCTAAATCACTTACATCAAAGAAAACGTGACGGAACCTCAGATGGCAGCGACTTTTATGAATGGCCTTTTAGATTCTGTTGGTCGCTTCACTTTTAGACCCGCGTGCAAAGACTAAGAACGACTAAACAGCGATTAAAAAAAATCCCGTTTGAACTGGGGTCAGACGAAAGTGAACGACCTATAAAAACAAAGACCGAGTCAGACGCAGACATTCGTGTGAAGTAAGTGCCTAGTGTCTAGTGCCTAGTGTCTAGTGTCTAGTGTCTAGTGCCTAGTGCCTAGTGCCTAGTGTCTAGTGCCTAGTGTCTAGTGTCTAGTGTCTAGTGCCTAGTGTCTAGTGCCTAGTGTCTAGTGTCTAGTGCCTAGTGTCTTGTGTCTAGTGTCTAGTGCCTAGTGCCTAGTGTCTAGTGTCTAGTGTCTAGTGTCTAGTGTCTAGTGCCTAGTGCCTAGTGTCTAGTGCCTAGTGTCTAGTGTCTAGTGTCTAGTGCCTAGTGTCTAGTGCCTAGTGTCTAGTGTCTAGTGCCTAGTGTCTTGTGTCTAGTGTCTAGTGCCTAGTGCCTAGTGTCTAGTGTCTAGTGTCTAGTGTCTAGTGTCTAGTGCCTAGTGCCTAGTGTCTAGTGCCTAGTGTCTAGTGTCTAGTGTCTAGTGTCTATCCCGAGGACACAACATCGGAGCGTGCTGA
>NW_004798180.1:171870-173876 GCF_000002075.1 Aplysia californica
ACAACATCCCAGCAGAGAGACAGAGGGATACAACATCCCAGCAGAGAGACAGAGGGATACAACATCCCAGCAGAGAGACAGAGGGATACAACATCCCAGCAGAGACACAGAGGGATAAAACATCCCAGCAGACAGACAGAGGGATACAACATCCCAGCAGACAGACAGAGAGGGATACAACATCCCAGCAGAGAGGGATACAACATCTCAGCAGAGAGGGAGACAACATCCCAGCAGACAGACAGAGGGATACAACATCCCAGCAGACAGACATAAAGGGATACACATCCCAGCAGACAGACATAGAGGGAGACAACATCCCAGCAAACAGACAGAGAGGGATACAGCATCCCAGCAGACAGACATAGAGTATAGAGGGATACAACGTCCCAGCAGACAGACAAAGATACTCGATATAAATTCTCCAAACAAGAGAATCGAACACGGGTCTTGTACATGGGACGAGGAGGGCGTGTCCGCTACACCACAAGACCCCGGTGTTCCAACAACAACATCGATCAACGACCAAACAAAAAGTAGATAAGGTATCAGCTAGACGCCAGAGCTAGACGCCAGTGCCAGACGCCAGTGCTAGACGCCAGTGCTAGACGCCAGTGCTAGACGCCAGAGCTAGACGCCAGTGCTAGACGCCAGTGCCAGACGCCAGTGCTAGACGCCAGTGCCAGACGCCAGTGCTAGACGCCAGTGCTAGACGCCAGAGCTGTGTCCCCGCTGGTACAATGTGCAAGTTTGTTGAGGACAAGTTTCCAACCTTGTCCGTACCGACGTCTGTTTTGTAGTGGTGACCCGTAAACTCACAAAACGCCCTTTAAAACATTCTTCACAGCAGTTACAATACGAGAAAAGGAGTTCTTATTTTGTCTGCTGAACTATTAAAAACGAAGTGCTTCCAAAATTGGAATTCTAATTCATTCAAAAACTAGTCACAGTTTCACTTTGATTTTTTTTTTTTTTTACACAAGTAGGGTTACTGATCAGGCTTTCGGTTCAGCAAATTTAAATACGTACAACTTTTTGAAGCCAAAATGAAAAAAGGCGTTTTGTCAGCTTACGGAGTATCTAGCTCTACTATTTTTTACTACTAACCGGAAAAATAGAAGGCAGACGAGGCAGGGGTAGACCAACAGAAACTTACTTGGAAAACCCGAAGAGATGGGTGACGTGGAGACACCAGGATGATAATGACTACAAGTATTTCTGAGAGCGCCCAAGCGGAGACATGAAGGGCGGACCATGGTCGGCGATATATTTTGTGTCATCTGATGACCTTAAACCGTGAGTTGGAATGTACAGTACAGCCTTAACAGATTGGATAAATATAATGTGTCACGACGCAGTGGAATCAGGCGCTCGTCAACTTTAGGGCATATGGAATTTGGAGTCATCTAAAAGCTTATTCATTTGTCTTACTTTCGAAGGACAAAATATCCAATTATCTTAAATAGAAGAGGAGATATTTGCGATTGAAGAAGGTGGGGGTCGACTGGTTTCAAAAGGCAAATTAGCGAGAGAATAGCCGCCAAAGTTTAGTGACTTCAATAGCCTTGTAAATTGAAAATGACATTTTTTATGCTTTTAAACAAGGTTGTTCAGTAAACTTTATAAGGAAATGTGTTTTCATATGAACATAAAAGGCGTTTAGCCAAAAAACAACATGTCGATCAAAATTGCGATACTCGTGGGAAAATGCTTCTTCGATTTCATTATTTTGACGAGCGCCTGATTTCCCCACGATGCCTCACAATGATCGAGTGTCTCCACAGCTTATCGCACGGACGGCCTTGACAACCAGAATAACAGACCACGACAAACAAATAAATGTCACAATCGTGATCTAATCTTGTAGCCTTGAGGGTGAGGGGAAAGAAGGAAGAAAAGAAGAAAGGGAGGACAGAAACGAGGAAGTGGGAAGGAAAGAAGGAAGGAGGGAGAATAGTAACGAGAAAACGAAGAAAGGCAGGAAGGGAGTAGTTGATGAATAATAA
>NW_004798180.1:177301-183842 GCF_000002075.1 Aplysia californica
CTCCCGTGTGTGTTCTGGTGACATCGTGTAATACGACCACCTGTATAAGGCGACCCGTTTTCTCCTGGGCCAGTAGCTTTGTTTTAAACTCTTGTCTGGTGTTTATAGTTTCTTTATAAAAAACGTGTTCGTAAGCCCCCGTCGACACATTACATATGTATTAAGTTTCCTTTCCTCAATGAAAGAAGCTTGAATAGCATCCAACAGTCCCACAGCGTCTGACTAGGCGTACAAGCAGAAGGAACTATAGTATATTCTTTACAAGACCTTCATTTTTGTGGGGCATGTAAATTCTAGGTTTTCCTTTTTCTCAGTCTTAGACTTGTCACATATTATGACAGGAGACACTTTCCCAAGAAAGCACGCTCTGATGTAAGTGACAACCTTTTCAAACTGCACCAGGTACTCTACTTACAGTGACTTGATGAGGTTAGTCATTGGTGGCTGCTCTTCTTTTTGAACTTTATATTCTAAGAGCACGTAAATAGGTGGTGCAATGTTTGAGTTATAGGCCTATACTACCTGGAAGCAAAACTGAAAGGAAGTGATTAAAGTCATCTTTACAGTTCATGCCAGGACGGGTCAGAGGACTTTACCATTATTAGACGAAAAGCATGTGCAAAAATCTTGAGGGTGGGGGCAGGATTGTCTCTGTGACTGCTTTTTCCTTTGATAGTTAATGATAGCTACAAAAAGGTTTTCCACACAGTCCTGATTTAGCATGTTGCTGAACAAATACTTACCACCACCCTTTCCGTTTCCTTGACCAGAATCAAAAGGGCTTTAATTATTTGTATCCAGCCTTTATTAATGCTAGGCAGGGTTTTTAATGTGTTTTTTTTGTTTGTTTGTAGTTGTTTATTTTTGGGGGGTTGCATTGACATATATTCAAATTGTTTCTACCAACAAATGTAATACATTGTATTTGAAGAGGGGAATGTGGGGTGAAGTTTGATTGATACAATGCTTATAAATTGCAGATGACTTGCTTGTATTTGTAGTAAAGCATTGAAGAAACCTGCTATGAAAAGGGATGTGGTCATGTGCTCAGGCAGAAACAGATTTACTTGACAGAAGAATGCCATCCTAGCAGCACCTTAATTGTGGCTCAGAACATGAGCTACAAAAGCTGCAAAAACAGTATCTTTCAAGTCATAGAATTATTCTTTTTGAGAATAATAATGTGACAATTTAATCAACACATTATTATGAGTTGCATATATTTAAAACTACAACATGAACAACAGACACACATGCATCACACTCACTTATACAGTACAGACAACAAACTTATAGATTATATTGACCACTATGAAAAGAATTTGTTGACTTTTTCTTCCTCTCAATGTTATGCTTTTCTCTCATTAATATTACTAGGCCTACTTTATTGAAGGGTTGTCATACTCATAGTCATATAGTCTAGTATTATTGTTCTTTTTATTGTTGTTCATTCTTTGATGTACTAATAATAATTATAATCTAAGCATTCCAGAACCATGGATTTGACAGCTTACCCCAGTTAGCCTTTCCAGTGACATGCATTCTACATGTCCGTGTATCACTTTGTTGTATTTTGATTTCCCAAAGAAATTCAATTTTGATTTAAAACGTAGGCTGTTTTTTAAAGTATAGGCGCCCATATACTTAGGCATATGCCTACAGTGTAAACAAACACAACGTGATGTTTCGCTTCTATTATTCTTTATATAAATACTTTTAACAAAATAGCGAATTCTTGGCTAGATAAATGAATTTTAAAAAATTAAAAATTTACTTGTGCAAATGATGTTTGAGATCGAGGAATTTCCAAGTTGTAAAAGAGCATGAGCCTTTCGTTAGCATAGTAAGTCCTTTTGGGGTGGCTTGTTTCTTTCTAGAGTACGGGGATTGGGAACTTTGAATAACACAAGTATGGCTGTATTGCACCTTCAGTTGGTTTGTCTTAGCACCAAGAAACTGAGACTCCACAAAGTGCTCAAGACTCAGAGCAGAGAACGTTATCAGAAAAGAGACATTCTGGTGAGCTGCTCAGCAGATCCTGTCTTCAGCCTCGTCTGGCACCTCAGATCGTATCTTTAGTTAAAAAATTATTTTAAAAAAAAAATCAAATCTATTCTAGATCTAGACTCTATATTCTGTTAGAGAACAGTTCAATGCTGAGCACCACTGGCTGTTCTGTCGTTTTGTTTTTTAAACTGAAAGAACTCTATCTAATCTGCTTCTACCGTTTCGTAAACTCCTAGATCTAGATCTAGATCTAGAGTCTACATCATCATGTCACTGAACATGTTCAACTCACTAACGCTTTCCGTTCATAAAAATTTTAATTCTCAACTCATGTGCAGACATTGTAGCTTGCAATCGGCCTTGTCCTTTATGTTCTAGATATATTAGATCTAGATCTAGATAGTTCTATCGGGTGAAAAAAGAAAGCGACACTTTCGCGCTCATCCAATTAACCAAGACCAAAAACACAGTGGGGGATGGCTCCGTATCCTCGTCTCTATGATGAAAAGGATACATTTTATAATCATCCTCACCTAGACCTAGACCTATATCTAGATCTAGATTTAGTCGTTGCTTCGAGATCTGAGTCTAGAATCTAGATCTCTATCTAGTACCGTAGTCTAGATCTAGATCCACGGACATTGCACACCAGATATATTTAGAATTGATCAAGTCGAGACAGCTAGATCTAGATTATGGGGTGAACACTTTAAATCTAGATGTAATCTAGATCTAGATCTAGATCTATCTAGATATATTCGGCTTGCCCCCCTGACCTAATAAAAATAGGAAGGGGGGTTTCAGGGGGGCATGCCCCCCTGAATTTTATCATAATTTAATGTTTTAAGGTTTGATATCTTAGCTCACCGCGAATCAAACGTATAGATCTAGATATAGATCTAGATCTAGATCTAGATGTAGATCTATATTTCTAGGTCAAATAAGGGGGTGGGAACTACCGAAAAAGCACCATATATTCTAGATTAGATCTACATCTAGATCTAGATCTAGATCTAGATCTAGATCTAGATCTAGATCTAGATCTATATATCTAGATCTAGATCTAGATTAGATAGAGATCAGAAGTAAATTATTATATATAATCTTGGCCTTTCTAGGGACATCACTCTGAATTTCATTCTAGATCTATCTAGATCTAGATCTAGCCTAGAATCTAGAGAAGCACACAGACCGAGGCCAGCGCGCTCATATGACCTTAGCAGTTGCGAGCGCCGTAAAACCTTATACTACTGAAACTGAAGACCGAGGCCTAGGCCTAGCATACGACAAACAGTCGAAACTAGGTCAACCTCTCAATTCGAAGTTTCAATGTATGATAAAGTGCATTTCTTGGTCATTTTGTGGTCAAGTGTTGATGCTAGCATCGACATTTAATAGTAAAGCACCTAATATTACTAATAATACTTACATTTTGCTGATTTCGATTTTATCTGTGAAGAATTTCAGTCGAAAATAAATACGAAACGAGGCTGTGTGCGACACACGTCCACCATGTTTTACAACATTGTTGAATAGCAAGTCTGACACGTCGCGCAGCTCAGCGGACAGCAGACAGACCAGACAGCGACGCTGCTCAGGAACAAGATAGGTCTAAAGTAGGCTAGGTCTATACTAGCCTACTAGGCCCCTACGTTCATTTGCACGGAGCGAGCTAGGCGCATAGCGCACACCGTCTGCGTGTCAGCACAGCCGCACTGTTCGTTGACGTGTGTAGTGTGTAGGTAGGTGTGCAACTGATGGGCCTGCCTTGCTATATTTAGGTACTGTGTAATCGTGTAATCTACATGATTAGGTGCGGCGCTGCAATTGGCTTTTGAGTGGGGACATTGCAATCGGCCTTGCCCTTTATGTTCTTTACTTTTTCATGGGTTCTGCTTAAAGTCCAGTTCTGGCACTGATAACATAATGTTGGTATGAATATTGAGGTGATAAGCTGTCACTTTGTGTCCATGGAGATCTTTGGATGAGATAGGAGGGTTGCGAGCTGGTAGGTGACAGCGTTGGCTTTTTGAGTTCGCATTTCTATTTCTCTGTCTAGATCTAGAATCTAGAATCTAGACTATATTCTAGATGTAGATCTAGATCTAGATCTAGATATAGATTTCTAGATCTAGAGATCTAGAATCTAGATCTAGAAATAGATCTAGATCTAAATCTAGATCTAGATTTAAATATCTATGGACCCGTTTTCAGAAAAAGTGCTGCGGAGATATTTAAACTCCTTCACCTGTTTCAGTTGTTCGCTATTGATATGGATGTTCAGGGGACTACGGTTTCGGCTCACTTTCATAACATCTGTTTTTGATGTTCTTATTTTCATGGTGAATTTCTCACAGCTGTTGTTGAGTTCTAGGGGTGAAAAAAGAAAGCGACGCTTTCGCGCTCATCCAATTAACCAAGACCGAAAACGCAGAGGTGTGATGGCTCTGTATGCTCGTCTTTATGGTGATGAGGATAAATTGGTGATCTTATACTTTAGCACGTTAAATTCTTCAATTGAGGACTTCCGAAACGAGCGACCACTATTAGATCTGTATCTAAATTCTATATATCATCAAGATTATACTCAATGGCTTCCAAAATCATGATGGAAGACCGAAAACCAGTGTTATACGATCTGTTCATGACAAAATTAAGGTAGTTTGTGCATTTTTAGGCCCAGTTCAAAGTTTTGAAGGTCTGAGTCGGGGATTAGTAGACTTTGGGAATTTAACGTGCTAAAGTAAGATCACCGATAAATTTTATAATCATCCTCACCTAGACCTAGATCTAGATCTATACATGTATTTAGCCCTTGCTTCGAGATCTGAGTCTAGATCTAGATCTAGATCTAGATATTAGATCTAGATTAATCTAATCTAATATATCTAGATCTAGATTTAGATTTCTAGATCTAGATCTATGGTCATTGCACATCAGATATTTAGAATTGATCAAATCGAGATAGATTCTGTGGTGAACACTTTAAATATATAGATTAAATATAGATGTAGATTATTATATAGACTGTCTAGAATCTTGGCCTTTCTAGGGACATCCGTCTGCATCTCAATCTTGATCTAGCCTAGAATCTAGAGAAGCACATAGGTCTAGATCTAAGTCTAGGCCTAGGCCTAGCATACGACAAACAGTCGAAACTAGGTCAACCTCTCGATTCGAGGTTTCAATGTATGATAGACGATAAAGTGCATTTCTTGATGATTTTGTGGTCAAGCGTTGATGCTAGCCTCAATATTTAATAGTAAAACACCCAATAATACTTACTTCTTGTTGATTTTGATGATCTGTGAAGAATTTCAGTCGAAAATAAACATGAAGCGAGGCTGCGTGCGACACATGTACGACGTGTTTTTACAACACTGTTGAATAGCACGTCTGACGCCTCAGCCCTGGTTCCAATCTATCTGCCAGTTTTCTTTCAATCGAGGTCAAGTCAAAGTTCAAAGCTTCTACTTCTACACACAACACGGTACAGTATGGCCACCCTTTTCTAAAGACACTGTTCTCCTGTATAAAATGTACGGGGAAGGGGCTCTAGTGATCTAGAGGTACACTGTTCGCCTTTTATTCATTAGGTCCAGAGCTCAAAACCTTCACATAGAGAGCAGACAAATCGCTGTCGTCGCAAAGAGACATGGTGGCTTTTTGACGAGGAATCTCCTCGATCGAAAGAAAACTGGCCGATATATTGGAACATGTAAACTGACTCACATACGACGAATCTGATACATGTACGTGTACAATTTATGGTTGCATGTAACCAGGGCTTCACAGCGACGCCGCTCAGGCGAACGATAATGTATACGTCCATTTGAATGGTGCGAGCTAGGCAAGCTACAGGTCAGACCTACAGAGCCACTCTAGGACCGGCCTAACACACCGTGCACACACGCCCATATTATTATCTTGACTCACGCGATGCTGTCGGGGTCGGTCAGGCGGTTCCCCCTTAGATAGACAAAAGCTCACATTTTGGCACGATTTGATCAAATCTTCCAAAAAACAACCATGTGTGATGTGATTTTGAAGGATTTGATCCAACTGTAATACAAAGATAAGCTGAGCCGTGCTGTGAACTGTTGTGAAAGCAACCAACTTGTGTTTCTCGCTCATAATATGACCGTACGCAGTTGCGAGCACCGTAAAACTCTTACTAAACTAACAGACTGCTCTTGCCCCTCCACGGAGGTATGTCTGCCCGACCCCGACTCCGTTCAACAGATCTGAACTGTCCGTGTGTACCGTGCATAACTGTTGGACCACACACGCCCGTGGTCAGATGTGTGGATCAATAAAGTTAGCCCTGCCTGGAGGTTGTGAAGTCAGTGAACATATAAAGTAAAGTCCGGGGTGACATAACGTCTGGATGATAAAGGAATGAGGTGTTGATTGTCAGTGCGTAAAACGTATGTGTGTTCAAGGTTCGTCCGAGGTTGCAAGCGAAGACGAGAGAGAGGGAGAGAGAGAGAGAGAGAGAGAGAGAGAGAGAGTGGGAGAGAGAGGGAGAGAGAGA
>NW_004798180.1:184711-189711 GCF_000002075.1 Aplysia californica
AACCAATAGATGTTATGTCCCTGTTTGCCCTCAGAATGAACCAATAGATGTTATGTCCCTGTTTGCCCTCAGAATGAACCAATAGATGTTATGTCCCTGTTTGCCCTCAGAATGAACCAATAGCAAGATCACACACCATTGTGCAACAACTGCCAGCGTCCAAACACACGAACAGCCCACAGACCCACCTGTCCAGCTATCATTTCACGTAACAATTGACCAACTCTGTGGCGAGGGTGTTTCTTCCAACACTGTCATGGAATTGAGAGTGGAGTTTTGTTTTGGTGGTTTTTGGTTTTTGGTTTGTTTTGTTGCATTGCACGGAGAAGTGTTTTTTTCCGACGTCCCCATGAAAAACACACACGCACAAACAAAAGAAAAATATATCGTCTCAACTGTTTACATTTAAATGTACTATGTCTAGAAAAACATTATTATTTTTAGAAGAAAAAACAAACAGAAAAACCCAAACTTTTCTTATTTCCACGAATGTTTCTGTTTTATGTCTCTTTTATTACTTTATCAACAGTTTTGAAATTTGAATTGAAATTCTGACAAAGTAATACCTTTTGAACAAACGAAACCGATCCCACAGATAAATTAAAATAATAATAATAATTTTTAAAAACATCTCAACATGTTGTGCTGAGTACATCTGACCAGCAGGGCGACGATATGCCAGATGCAGAGAAAGATTTGATGTAATTGTAGTGAATCAGTTTGTAATAATATAGTTATATTGTTGTAGCAACAACGCCGCCATGTTGTGACGTCACCGTCGCCATTGGCCAGCCCGCTACGTCCCCGACTTCGATTCTGCGTGGAAAGTATCGATACTTACGCCTCATCTTGATATCTTGAAGTAATTTAAGAAGTAATTACAAAGTGTGTGGTTGACACTTACACCTGTGATGAATTGATCAACCTGCTTGCCTTGCACAGAAAAAGGTGTCGACTTTAATTGTCATACGAAGAACGTGTTATGTTTCATTAGAGTAGAACTCGTAACGCAATAAAGTCTTGTAAGTGGCGAAGAATAGATATGTTACAAGAGAGTAACATACACACAAATAAAAAAAGAGCAGAGATAAGGACGATAGACGTATGATAGGAAAGAAGGAGCAAACCACACCAGAGCACCCACCAACCATCCACTGAGGAAAGTGTGTAAACAGCCAGCGCTATCTTATAACAAGCAAACTGACTTTGCACTGTCACTACTGTCAGTGAACCCCCGACATCACACACTTAGAATCGACTTCCCACACAACTCCCTTGGGATCGCCCTCGCTAGTGCTGGGCGGCTAGGGTCCCGATTATTGAAAGCTAGGAATCGTCGGAATCGACTCCGAACCCATTTACTTACTTTCTAATGACGTGATTTCTTCTTGTGGTTACCTGGGTTGGCTCCGAACATCTTCAGGATTTGGGATAGCCTTGATTTCCGAACACTGCAGAGTATCAACTTTTATTTTTCAAAAAAGAATCCTTAAAAAAAAAGATTTCAATGATTAAAGTATGCCATTGGTTTACGTAAAAAGAAGTCGGAACTTTTTTTCGCAGCACTAACCGCGGGAATTGGTTCCGGAATCGATTATTCGCCCAGCAGTGAGGTGCCCGCACAGTTTTGTAAATGAGGCGTTTATAAAGCTGAGCCTGTGGCCTGCTCTCTCAGTTACTTCCCTTGAAGGCCGAGTGACCTTCAACTGGACTTGCCATCAGTGGGAGAAACTTGCTGGATCAGGTGATGGTCGTCTGTCGTTTTTGTCAGACTTTTCAATTGTTTGTTTGTTTATTTGTTTGCTTGTTTGTTGGTTTGTTTGTTTGTTTCTTGTGTGCAGAGCTTGTTGGATCAGGCGATGCCCCTCTGTCGTTTTAGTATATCTGTCCGTTTGTCTATCTGTCAGACTTTTTAATTGTTGTTTTACTTGTTTGTTTATTTGTTTGTTTGTTTGTTTGTTTGTTGTGTGAGAAAGTTGTTGAATCGGGTAATGGTCTTCTTGTTTCTCCTTTACCCCCCATCTCTCTCCCTTATCTCCACACTCTTCTCTTTTCATCTCTGTTTGTCTGTCTGTCTGTCTGTCTGTCTGCCTGTCTGTCTGTCTGTCTGTCTGTCTGTCTGTCTGTCTGTCTGTCTGTCTGTCTGTCTCTCTGTCTCTCTGTCTCTCTGTCTCTCTGTCTCTCTGTCTCTCTGCTTGATTGTTTGTTGGTTTGTTTGTTTATCTTCCAGTGTGTTTGCCTATTTATCTGCACAGTAAATCTCTCCTTGTTTTTTTGTAATGTCAGTCGGTTTGTTTGCTTGTTTATTCATCATCTGTGTGTCGTGTTTTGTTCATATTAAACTGCACCTTATATCTATATACTATTTAATGTATCTGGTTTTTTTATTGTTCATTTTGTCTACTTATAATATCTACATTTGAAAATGTCTGTTTATCTAGTGTTCTTTTTATCTGCATATTTAATCTATTTATTATTTATATGAATTGTCTATCTGTCTGTCTTATCTATCTGGAATGTTTAGAAAATGTTACCCGACATTACTGTAGCAAAAAAGCAGAAGCTTATCTTGAAGGTCTCTGAGAACCATCGTGAATGAAACACGAGCTCTATGTTGGCTGTCAGTTGGGCGAGGTTGTGACAAAATCATCAATCGTTCTTTGAAGGACGGAATGTAACAGATTGCTTTAAAAATACTTTAAGGAAACCATTGTTAGAAAAAATCAATCTCTAGAACAAAACAATCTGAAAGCCTATAGGTCAGTATCGAAAGGAACTCGAGTGTACTCTCAGAAATACTTGGAAGAGTAGTCTTAAAACAACCTATTATTTTCCATGTAAAATGGAACAGTCGTATAGGACCCTCAGTTAGCTTGCAGGGTTACTCACTACTCCCAGCACAGAAACAGCGATGGTGAAAGTTGTAAATGGAACCCTTGTTGATTCAGATGCTGGCGAAGTTGTAATGCTAAATTCATTACATCTGTCGGCAGCTTTCCCACACATTTGATCATGGAAATGTTTTTGGTTTTTGTAATGAAAAAAAAATGGCAGCCATGGTTCTGCTCTCAGATGGATCGCCAACTGTCTGTCTAATCGCTGCCAATCTGCTGCAATAAAAGATATCTGGTTATAATTAGGTATTTATAAGTTTGGTGTTCTCCAAGGCCCAGTACTATTCCCAATGTATTTGTAATCAGTACCAGCCCATCTACCACTCTCTATACTGTCTAATCATGTACAAAATATATTATTATGCTTATATATCCATGAAAATATATAGAAAGAGACGTTGAGAAAATGAAAAAAAACAACAAAAACCCAAGTGTGTGAGCACAGATTACTAACTACTATACTCTATGGCGAGAAAAATAGGGACCATGCTATTTGGAATTACAAAACCATTCTTCAAGATGGAAAGAGAAGTTATTTATATAATATAGAAGGAACAAGTAAATTCTTTTCCAGCAAGGCTGAGAACTCGGTAGGCCTACGTATATAGCTCCTGAATCTCCATGACAAATCAGAAAATCCCATCACTCGATGTGACATTGTACTATGACATGAGGGGAATCGGTCAGAAAGATAAGGCAGCTCAAGACTAAAGTTTGAGAACAAGGAGAAAGACCCTGAGCCATTAATGGTAAAATCTCAGCACTGGCTTACAGATGGTAAAAAATCCCATGTTTTTACCTTCTGTTTTAAATGTTGTAACAAAAACGCACCATCATAACATTCTCTATGTGGGCTCTGGACACCGTATGTCCCATACCATCCACCAAGGTCATACACCGACACAACAGAACAGAGCCGCTAGAACAAAACGGAAATTTTCTTAGTGAAATAACTTTTTTTTTCTTTTCCGTCTAACATTTGGAACTCCAGGACTTTGTACTTCAATGTGTTTTTTTAAAACAAAAATGGAACAAAAAATGAAACTGAGATTTCTTAGTGAAAGAACTTTTTTTCCTCTCGTTTTCCTCTATTTGGAACTCCAAGCTCTTGGACTTTGCATTTAGAATGTTGATTTTTAAAAAGGAACAAAAAAATTAACCGATATTTTTTTTTCTATAGTCGTTTTTGTTCGGTTCGCAGTTTAACAAATCTTGACTAAAACCTCCACGAGATTGTGTAAGGGAAGATTTGACGGCTCGAGTTCCGCTGGACATGTCAACAGTGGGTCAAGCGGTCCCCGTATCTAGGTCACGTGATCCGACATGTGATCATAGCACCGACATGTGGTGGGCCGGACACCTGGCAGGTCGGCCAGTGCACGAAACTGTTGTTGACCTGTGCTTCTGGGTGTATTTTCATTTCAGGGGAATTTTGGATTGTTAAATTTGGACTATTCTGCGTTTCTCTGCGACTCTTTCAATCGGGGTATTGTAATTTCTCAGGGTTTCTTAGACTCCCCCAATCCACCTTTTGCGTGGCCTTCCTCTTCCTTTATAGCCTGAGTGCTTGGTGTTGTAGGCTCTCAAGGCTGGCTGGCCATAATGTGACATACGTAACAGGTGGCCAAATAATTTTGTTCTTTGTCTTTCTATGAAATGCAGACAGGACTCAATGCCGATAGCTGCTGCTCTTACTTCCTCATTTATTATTTCTGCCTGTCTCGTCTTGTGATGTTAAGATTTTGCGGAGACATTTCATCTGGCACACACAGTGCATTTGTTTTCATTGGTTATACTTAATGTTCAGGTCCGGCACTGGTAGCCTGATGTTGGTATGAGTATTGGAGTGATATGCATCCGGGAATCCTCTTCCCTTTTGGGAATTCGAACTGAACTTCGCTCAGGTTTCTTCTATGACGGGCCCAATTCGTTGTTCTACATCTATTATCTTTGCGTATGTTTTCCCTGCGTTGACAAAAAGATGCCTCTGTACATTGTGCGGGCCCGTTTGCTGCCTTTCTTTCCCTTTATGGTACCACTTTGGCTCTCTGCCAGTCGTCTGGGCATTTCCTTTGTTCCCAGGCTCTGTTCAAATTTGTTCTCTTC
>NW_004798180.1:192211-195566 GCF_000002075.1 Aplysia californica
AGTGTAGTGAAATACGACGTATCTGGGTTTGGATTCAGCCTGAAATCTTTAGTTGTTAGTTTTATTATTTTAAAATTTTGATTTCGTGCAAGTCTCGGAAGATCGAATACAGTAGTAAAACAAACAAATGGGTTATCACCACTCGGTGAACGAGCGACGCTTCTGTGGCGGGTTAGTGTTGACGTGTCCATTGTCGTGGGCGGGGTAAACAGTGACCAGTCACGTCACTCACCATTTGTGTAGGAGTTGTGGGCGGGGCTTCCTGGGTACGACAGATCACAAAAGCTTCTCTCACCAGTAGTTGTAAATTTACTTTTACCAATTGGTGAACTTGGGGCAACATTGAAAGTGACCTTTGCAACATTCATTGGAAGGACGAAAGTGCGGTCAAAAATTCGTGGCGCAACTTAACCTCAAATATCTCTTTAACGGGTGAATCAATGTCACCCACAATTTGCACAACAGTGTGTATCAATTTGTCTAAATTTTATCACATTTTTCCACAACAATTTAGGCTGGATTTAAAAACTTTTCTTCCTTAGTTTAGATCTATATAAAATACTATAAATATCTGTCAAGTAGAAAATATGATTGCTCTCAGCACTTCCCGATTCTCACACACATTTTGTATACGTATGTGTGCTACGTCACAGCTCACCATTAACACTTTTTTGTGGCAAAACTCGTTATAACAATTTAATTTTATAGGTTCCTAAAGCATGCGTTCAATAAGCATAATGTCGAGATTAGAAAAAAGAATATGACAGACTTATGTTTAAAAGCGATATTGCCCCATCTGTTAACCTTTTAAAATCTGTGAAAACAACCCAGTAGGGTTTTTTAATTAGTTTTAATTAAGGATTTTTTAAAGAATACAGCTTACAGAGGTGTTTACAAAAATATTCATCTGTTAAGACAACAGCAGCAACACCCCTACCACCACCACCACCATCAATCACAGCAGCAACACACCTACCACCACCACCACCACCACCATCAGGCACAGCAGCAACACACCTACCACCATCACCACCATCACCATCAGGCACAGCAGCAACACACCTACCACCACCACCACCACCACCATCAGGCACAGCAGCAACACACCTACCACCACCACCACCACCACCATCAGGCACAGCAGCAACACACCTACCACCATCACCACCATCACCACCATCAGGCACAGCAGCAACACACCTACCACCACCACCACCACCACCATCAGGCACAGCAGCAACACACCTACCACCACCACCACCACCACCATCAGGCACAGCAGCAACACACCTACCACCATCACCACCATCACCATCATCACCATCAGGCACAGCTACAACAGCAACAAACAAGATATTTCATGGTTTTCACTTGGCTAAATTCCCCGTGTGATAAACATGTACAGGAACGACAGAAATATCTCCCTGTCGTTTACATTAACTATGCCTGAGTAATGCACACTATCAGAGCCCACAAACAACAAGAAGAATATATTCCAATCGTCATATTATGCGGAGCTAACAGAACCACCTATACTTTTTAGGAGAAATTGAAATTGCACCCAAACCAGACCCTACTATGACTACAGACAGATTTATCTGTGGTTTCCACTAACATTTCATTGGGTAACGACCGACCGATCTATCTGTTGTTTCCCCTAACATTTCCTAATGTAACGACCGACAGATCTATCTGTGATTTCCACTAACATTTCCTTGTGTAACGACCGACAGATCTATCTGTGGTTTCCACTAACATTTTCTTGTGTAACGACCGACAGATCTATCTGTTGTTTCCACTAACATTTCCTTGTGTAACGACCGACAGACCTATCTGTGGTTTCCACTAAAATTTCCTTGTGTAACGACCGACAGATCTATCTGTAGTTTCCACTAACATTTCCTTGTGTAACGACCGACAGATCTATCTGTAGTTTCCACTAACATTTCCTTGTGTGACTACAGACATCCACGATGACTTCCCTCCTCCTCCTCGCCGCCATGTTCTCGGCGCTGTTCATTGGTCAAAGTCTGGCGGTGACGTCATGCATCATTCCACCAATCAGAAGCTCAGGACCAGAGGCAGCGGTTATCTTTGTCCCGGGTGCCAGCATTGACGGCAAGGCTTATGAGGAGACTGGTGAGTTAGGGGAAATTGTCACCATGACACGGAAACTCATCTTTGTAGAAACGTTGTAACTTTGTAAAGGGTTTCACCTTTGTGGAAAAGTCGTATTTTTGTTAAGAGTTTCACCTTTGTAGAAAAGTCGTATTTTTGTTAAGAGTTTCACCTTTGTAGAAAAGTCGTATTTTTGTTAAGAGTTTCACCTTTGTAGAAAAGTCGTATTTTTGTTAAGAGTTTCACCTTTGTAAAAAAGTCGTATTTTTGTTAAGAGTTTCACCTTTGTAGAAAAGTCGTATTTTTGTTAAGAGTTTCACCTTTGTAAAAAAGTCGTATTTTTGTCAAGAGTTTCACCTTTGTAGAAAAGTCGTACTTTGTAGAGAGTCACACATTTGTACAGACTTTGTTTTGAGAGATGTTTTGGTTCATCCCCCACCACCACTCTCCCTCCCCCTCCACACATCCCCTTCTCCACTGCCCTAGCACAGAGAGAGACAAGATCTTGAATCTATGGATGTACTTGAATACTCTCTTTGTCATATAAATAACAAGCAAGAAAAAAAAGTCCATGGAATAAAACAATACGAAAAAACACCAAAAAACAACAACCAACAACCAACCTGCTATTTAATTTGTTTTTCTGAATACAATGGTTATCAACTTACAAGTCGCCTTGACGGAATTTTGTTTCTTAAAGTTCAGTTGAAATTGGTGAAAAGATCACCGAGTTATTGCCATTTACAGAGGCTCTCCCCCTCACCCCCCCCCCCTTTTTTTTTATAAAAAAAGGTCATTTGGTACTTTTATCTTTGCCATATCAACTCTGTCATCGGTTTTCCACTCTATCACCTGTTTTATAATCTCTCATCTGTTCCCGCCCACAGGCCGAGCCATCCAGGCAGCCACAAACATCCGGCTGTGGGTGGCCTTGACCGGAAACTACACCCTCAACACGCCCAACCCGCTGCAACTTCCGGCCGCCATGAGGGGGGCCTTCGACAAGCTGCAGAAGGCGGGGATGAAGGGAGAGAACTATGTGGGCGTGGCTCACAGCCTGGGAGGTAGGCGTGGCTCTGTCAACTATCACTGCTCGTTACCCTAGAAAATTGCAGACTTCTGTCTAGATAGATAGGTGGATGGATGAATGGATGGATGGATGGATGGATGGATAGATAGATTGATAGATAGATAGATAGATAGATAGATAGATAGATAGATAGATAGATAGATAGAT
>NW_004798180.1:196719-209086 GCF_000002075.1 Aplysia californica
TAATGATGATGATGACGATGATGAAAATAATGATGATGATGACGATGATGACAATAATGATGATGATGACGATGATGACAATAATGATGATGATGACGATGATGAAAATAATGATGATGATGACGATGTTGAAAATAATGATGATGATGACGATGATGAAAATAATGATGATGAAGACGATGATGAAAATAATGATGATGAAGACGATAATGAAAATAATGATAATGAAGACGATGATGAAAATAGTGATGATGAAGACGATGATGAAAATAATGATGATGATGACGATGATGAAAATAATGATGATGATGACGATGATGAAAATAATGATGATGATGACGATGATGAAAATAATGATGATGATGACGATGATGAAAATAATGATGATGATGACGATGATGAAAATAGTTATGATGAAGACGATGATGAAAATAATGATGATGAAGACGATGATGAAAATAATGATGATGAAGACGATGATGGCTCTATCCCCCTCCCCCCCCCCCCCCAGGTGTGTTCCTCCCCTCCTACGCCAAAGACTCCCCCCTCAAGGCCGTGGTCCTCCTAGGCTCCTACCTCACCAGCGGCAACTCGCTCAGCGGGTACCCAAAACCGATTCTCACCCTATCCGGAGAACTGGACGGGCAGACCCGCATTACCCGGATTGCTCTGACTTACAAGTGAGTGTGTCACGTATTCGGTTACAGTTTCGATCCGGTTTTGAGATCTACTTTAGGCCGACTGTACCCGGATATCCGCCAAACTTTTGTTCGGGAACAGACGTCAAGTTTCTGTCTTATTGTCCCTTAGAGTTCAGGTATCACCAATCGTGGTTCCGGGCGGGAATAACGTCACGATCTCAGCCCCCCCCCCCCCCCCCCAAAAAAAAGATGTATGACCTACTTTTGCAGATAAGCGTTTAGAGCGGGACACCGACGCTCGATATTTTTCATCTTGCTTTTCTTTAGAGTGTTGAGGGATCCTACATTTTGATCCAGTTACCAGACTCTAGATTCTTTTGCCTATATTTCGATAGCTCGTTTTTATATATTCAAAGATTCTCTTAAATGAGGCCTAGGTCTACATTATTGCCGTCCAGTTGCTAGAATCTAGGTTTTTTTTACGTTAGGTCTACTTTTTGTTCTGCTAGCTATTTGTTGTTTGTTTGTGTGTTGGATGATCCCCCCCCCCCTCTCTCTCTCTCTCTCTCTCTCTCTTTCTCTCTCTCTCTCACTCTCTCTCTGTCTCTCTCTCTCTCTGTCTCTCTCTCTCAGTCTCTATCTCTGTCTCTGTCTGTCTGTCTGTCTGTTTGTCTGTCTGTTTGTCTGTCTGTCTGTCTGTCTGTCTGTCTGTCTGTCTGTCTGTCTGTCTGTCTGTCTGTCTGTCTGTCTGTCTGTCTGTCTGTCTGTCTGTCTCTTTGTCTGTCTCTGTCTCTCCCCTCTCTCTCTCTCTCTCTGCTATCTGCACTCACCCCCCCCACTCCCTCCACCTCCCTTCACCATCTCCTGCAATCCAATCTCTTTCTCTCTCCTCCATCCTCCCATCCTCCCCTCTCCCTTCCACCCTCTTACCCCCCCCCCTCACAGAGAACTCGTGAACGACATCTCCAAGACCCCCAGCGCCCTCTACCGGACGCCCGTTCTCAACATCAAGGGATCCAACCACGCCCAGTTCGCCTCCGGACCGATGCCCGGCATAGTGGCCAGGTATGACCTACTCTGACTTGTTCATCTGTCAGGTATGACCTACTCTGACTTGTTCATCTGTCAGGTATGACCTACTCTGACTTGTTCATCTGTCAGGTATGACCTACTCTGACTTGTTCATCTGTCAGGTATGACCTACTCTGACTTGTTCATCTGTCAGGTATGTCCTACTCTGACTTGTTCATCTGTCAGGTATGTCCTACACTGACTTGTTCATCCTGCCAGGTATGACTTACTTTGACTTGTTCATCCTCTGTTGCCGTTAAGACGCAAAGGGCCGCTGGATTGGAAAAATAAAGTAAAGTAAAGTAAAGTTTCCATTAAGCGTCGAGGGGAGATGCAGTTTTCTATGGTAGGCCAGCTCCGCAGCTCTTTCAGTTGTGATGTTATGTTTTCTCAGGGTTTCCTTGACACCCTCGATCCACCTTTTGCGTGGCCTTCCTCTTCCTTTATAGCCTGAGTGCTTGGTGTTGTAGGCTCTCGAGGCTGGCTGGTCAGGTGACATACCTTGTGGCTACGTATAGCATACTTTTTTACTTTACTTTTCCGATCTAGCGGCCATTTGAGTTCTCGCCCTTCGGCCTGTCCATGTGGCAAAGAATGTACAGGTTTTTATCAGCTGTGCTTTGTCGTTGTATAGAGTATTTCCGATGTCTGGGGAGGCAGGTAGGTAGGTAGGAAGGTACCACGCAGGTCGCTAAGTGCAGGGCAGTTAAAGAGGTGGTGTGGTACTGTCTCATCCTGGCAGTCGCACAACGGGCAGTCGGGTGGGGTATCCTTGAGGATTCTATTTAGGAAGGAATTCAGTGGGATGTGTTGTGTTCGCAGGCGAAAGATCGTGACTTGTTCTCTTCTACTCAGGGAATTTAGTGCATCTTTAGAGTTGGGAGCAGTCATGTGCGCACATACAGTTTTTTCAGTTTTCCCCCCTGACCAGGTATGACATCAACAAATTATACAGCTCTTCCAGTTTTCCCCCCTGCCCAGGTATGACCTCAAGCCGGAGATCTCGGACGCCGAGGCCCACCAGGAGATCGGCGAGCACGTCAGTAACTTCATCAGCGTCACCTTCAACCTGTGTAAGGTGGACCAGGCCAAGGCCGCCATCAGCGGCGCCTTCACGGACGCCGGGACCAGGTTCCAGGTGAACGACATTACGCTTTTTCTGAAAGTGTTTCAGAGTTTTTGTTTAAGAGTATTGTTTGTTGATGGGACATTAAGGTTTTTTCTGAAAAGATGTTTGTCGTGACTTATGTCCACCTGTCATACTCTCACCAGAACAGACACATTTGTATAGTTCAATGTACACGTGTTGTTGTCTGTCTTTTTACGTTTTAGATCAAGAAAACAGGATGGAAAAATCTGTGCAGAGAACGATCGATTCATTCATATCAAATATATTGTATTCTATGTGGGTGGTTGGTGGGTGCTCTAGTGTAGTTTGCTCCTTTCCTATCAAAGGTCCATCGTCAATATCTCTTCCCCCCATCTTTTCTGTGTATGCTATTCTCTGTAACACCTCGAATCTTTGACCCTTATATGACCCATCCAAGTTGCAAATGCCGTAAAACTGACCCCAACTACCCCCCCCCCCCCAGCCCCTTCTGTCGGTGAAGGCTATGGACAAGACCGGCGACAGCTCACCCTGGTCAGTGCGGGCACAGAAAGAGGTGGCCGCGGACCTCCAGGAACAGCTGACGGTAAGTAGGTCACTGTGTTCTCACAGTAAGTAGGTCACTGTGTCTTCTCAGACTTTTGTACGCCTCTGTCGGTGAAGTTATACAACGAGGGTACAAGTGATGACGACATCAACTGAAATGAAATGGAAGACACAAGAAGGTGAAGTAGAACGGAATGAAGGAAGACACAAGACAGAGATGTAGAACGGAATGAAGGAAGACACAAGACAGTGATGTAGAACGGAATGAAGGAAGACACAAGAGGACAAGACAGGGATGTAGAACGGAATGAAGGAAGACACAAGACGGTGGTGGAGAACGGAATGAAGGAAGACACAAGACAGGGATGGAGAACGGAATGAAGGAAGACACAAGACAGAGATGTAGAACGGAATGAAGGAAGACACAAGACGGTGGTGGAGAACGGAATGAAGGAAGACACAAGACAGTGATGTAGAACGGAATGAAGGAAGACACAAGACAGGGATGGAGAACGGAATGAAGGAAGACACAAGACAGGGATGTAGAACGGAATGAAGGAAGACACAAGACAGTGAAGTAGAACGAACTTAAATGATGAGTGACCGCACGGACAAATGAAACTAAACGCGTGAGTCCCTGAGGGGAGCAGAGTGATAATGATGGTAGGGCATGAACTGAATATGAGGAATACTAAATAATAGTAATAATACAGCTACAGATGGTAAGTAGGTCACCGAGTTTTCTCAGTGTTTGTATGCCTCTGTCAACACAATTATGGTCGTCCCGGGCCAGGCTGCCTGCCGCCTGTTTCTCACCGCGTGACGTTGGAAATATCCAAGCAGGAAGATGGAGTATATTTATGACGTAACCATATCTTGTTGAAACGTTGCCCCGTCCCCACTGACTTAATTAAATCGTTGTTTTTGTTTTGGGTGCTCTGTTATTAGTTATTCTTGCCTCAGTACGGACTTGCTATGTACCCATCGTTAACCCTTTCCGGAACCTGTTTGAACTATTTGCAACCCCCCCAAAAAGCAAGAGTGATGGTGCACTCTGTCTTTTGATTCTATTTGTTCAATTAATAACTTTCTTTTTCTTTCTATCTGTTTTTTCTATATTTTTTAATGTTCTATTTACTGAAAACAGACTTTGAAAGTACTTTTGTACAAAACTTTAAGTTAGGAAAACAAACCAGGAAGAAAATGATCTCTTTTCTCTTCTTTCTATTATTCTTCATTTCTGTCGCTCAAAACAAACTTTTTAAAATTTTAATTATAGTAGAGGGTTTTACGGCGCTCGCAACTGCATAAGGTCATATGAGCGCCATACTTTGAATGAAATGTTGGCAATATCTTATAAACCTGAACTCCCCCTCCTCCACCCCCCCCCCCCCCAGGTGAAGAACAAAGTGGCCAGTAACCCGGCGTTCACCATCAACAAGCCCGAGTTTTCCCGCTCCGGAGACAAGGTGTCCGTGAAGACGTACACTCTCATCGACTACGCGCGGAACCCCATCGACGTGAGCACTATCCCGGAGAGCCCCACGGAGCTGAGCGTCAAGCTCAAGTCTTACGACGCCATCCATCTCTTCCTCACCGGCGACCGCAGCACGGGCCAGGACGACTCCACGTGCAAGCAGCTCAACGAGGTAACAGCTCACAGTTGTATATTATATGGACATAATTTATAAATAATTTAGAATAATATATATCATGACGGCATAGATCTACCACAACACGGGCCAGGACGACTCCACGTGCAGGCAGCTCAACGAGGTAACAACAGCTCACAGTTGTAGACAACTTACCTAGAGTTTCTTTTATACCCCTATGGACACAGTTTTGATGAGCTTAGAATAATAATTCATGGTGCCATAGCACGATCTAGAACGACTCAACTTGTGGGAAACTCAACGAGATGACGGGAACTCACAGTTGTGCACAAATAACTTAGAGTTTTGTGTAGTATTGTGTTTTAAGCACCTATGAACACAATAGATCAGCTTAAAACAATATATTATGGTGACATAACACAGCCCAGAACGATTCTACTTACAGGAAACTCGACGAGGTGAAAGGAACTAACATGATTATTCTAAAACTTACTTTAAGAAATAGAGTGATGATAACTTAACACAGTCTTGCACAATTCCTCTTTTTAATGCTGCCGGTGTGTTACGCCATCCTTGACACAATTTAGACCCGGGCAACCGCGCTGAGAGGGACGCAACATCCCGGCAGACAGACTGAGATACTCAATACATGTTTTCCCCTTTGGGGGATCATACTCGGGTCCCATGTGTGTGACAGAAATAAAAAAAGATAGCCCTCTACATTCCTCTGACCCGTGAGTGGATCATCTTATACATGTATTAACAGACTTGACGTCCCCGTGGGTACATTTGATTTGTTCCAAGTTTGGAGGAAGTTGGGTAAAGAGGTCACCGAGTTATTGCCCTTTAGATGGGTACCTTGTCTCTTTCTGTCCCCAGCTTTTGGTGACAGTCTTTGTTTCCATTCAATTATACTGTCAATGTACAAGTACAATATTCTTTCAGAAATTATTTAATTTATTAGATTAAGCATGTTATGCTTCCTTTTGACTGAAATATACCCTCCCTCCCCTCCCTCCCCTCCCTCCCCTCCCTCCCCTCCCTCCCCTCCCTCCCCACCTTTTCTCCCCTACTTTCTTGCACCCCCTCTCCCCCCCCCCCAGCTTGCCGTGAGTATAGCCTTCGATGCGTCGACTCCGGACGCCAAACGGCGCTACCAGGCGTCCAACCGTCCCATCATTCTGGCAGACGACATCTGTACCGACAACGGCTTCTCGTGGTCCACACAGCCGCTCAAGCTGGTGGAGAAGGACGACGGGCTGCACGTGCAGTCGGTGGCCATGAAGGTGAGCACGAGGAGCATCCTGTTCCCCGGAGTGTTTTACTGCAAGCTGCTGTCTCCCTACAGAGCCATGGAGTGGATGAACGTGGACTCTCTCAGGGAGGAGGCGCCGAGGGGGTTGTTCGGGAAGTGACCTGTCGATTCTTTCCTAGGAGATCAGAACTGAGGGGATTGTTGAGGAATAGTGGCGGGGTCGGGGGAGTTCCGACTTAAGGAAAATTGTCGATAAATTATTGCGGGTGGGGCTGGGCGGGGAGAACTGAGGGGATTGTCAGAGAAGTAGATGGGGGGGGGGGGGGGAGGGGGAGGTCAGAACCGAGGGGGTTTATCAGTTCTGTCCAAGAACTCGCGACCTCAGAGCTTTCTTGTCCTATCTCCAGTTTTAGTAACAGTGAAAACAGTTCACAACAAAGAGTAAGCTTAAGAAGATGTCTCATTTTCAATGTTAAAGAAAAGGAAATAGAACCCTGGAAGCACTGAGGTCGTGAACTAAGTTTCCTCGTTCTGTACAATCAACTATTTGTATTTTACAGACGTGATATTTTGTACATACCTACAGAAACAAGTATAGAAACAATACACGATTGTTCCATCCGAAGTAGCCAGCGGTCAAATGAAATGACCATGTCTTCTTGGGCCAGAGTCTATGGCTCAGCATGTCGCTACTTCACAACGACAAAGTTCCCTCTGCTCAGTCTATGGCCCAGCATGTCGCTACTTCACAACGACAAAGTTCCCTCTGCTCAGTCTATGGCCCAGCATGTCGCTACTTCACAACGACAAAGTTCCCTCTGCTCAGTCTATGGCCCAGCATGTCGCTACTTCACAACGACAAAGTTCCCTCTGCTCAGTCTATGGCCCAGCATGTCGCTACTTCACAACGACAAAGTTCCCTCTGCTCAGTCTATGGCCCAGCATGTCGCTACTTCACAACGACAAAGTTCCCTCTGCTCAGTCTATGGCCCAGCATGTCGCTACTTCAGAACGACAAAGTTCCCTCTGCTCAGTTCCTAGTTTTGAGAAATCGGACGGTAAAAATTATGAGTTTCTCAACATGTCAACGTTTTAAAAATACAATTCTTTGTATATTTTGATAACGACTCCGAATAATCTTATACTTTTGACAAAGCAGATAGAGCATTTGGTTTCTGACCTCATGGTATTGGTAACTCTGAGGACACGACTGCTTGGCGCGTAATTCTTCCCTGTCTTCACATCGCTGTCCCCTTCGTCCTTCTTTGAGAAGAAATAAATGTTGCGTGGAATCTACACAGTGTCATGCCTGTCAAATAGAAGTTTTTGATTGTACAGAACTGGAGACTTACGTCTGAGACAGAGCTCGCCCTCTGTACACACATCTGAGTGTTGTGTTGTTGCCTTGACTTTAGCCTTCCTCTTGTGTGGTGGGACGTCGAGGGGAGGGGATGTCTGTTTCCGATCAAGGGCAAGGGCGAGATGGCAGGCCTCTGTTGTTGACTTGTTATTTTATCATTGATATATTTGGCTGATATAATTTGGCTTCTGTTGTTGACATGCCGTGTTATTCCGTTGTTGGAGGACCTCTTTACCGACGTCCATCTAGTCCAGTTTGAGTGAAGTCTTCCCCCACCTTTGTGTCTGGACTCTGTCAAGTTGTGAGCTTGTGTAGCTGGTTGGTTTGTTTTATTTTAGTAAGAGTTTTACGACACGTGCTACACAATAAGGTCATATAAGTGCCGAAGATTAGAGGTGTTACAAGAGAGTAACAAACACAAAAAAGAAGGAGGGGAGATAAAGATGATAGATTTTTTAAAGGAAAGAAGGAGCAAACCACACCAGAGCACCCGTCAACCACCCACTTGTTGGTTTTGTGACAGTCTCTTCAGATAACCGAACCACTCGATTCTTCGATGTTTTGTGTATTCCATGACCGAATAACTCGATTCTTCGATGTTCTGTGTGTTCCATGACCGAATAACTCGATTCTTCGATGTTTTGTGTATTTCATGACCGGTGCAATCGCTGTTAATTAAATGTCGGACAGTTTTGTTTTTGATGCAGACTTTCCTTGTGACTTGATTAATTTTCTGAGGCATTTAATCTCAGGGGCCATGTTTTTCCCATGCTGTGCTGTATCTTGTCGCCATTTCTGGCATTGGTAAGGCCGGGTTGGAAGGAACATTCTGTAGTTAAGATGCCTCTGTACTTCCATTGGTCGATGTTTATGGGTGAGTAGTGGCGACAATTGTATTGTTATCTCCCTTTGTTCTGACGCCCAGACGTTATGTCATGACCATTACGTCATGGTTTTATTTCACACCGGGAGGGAAGACATCAAAACTACCCTCGACCTGTACGAAAAAAACCCCAAAAAACCTTCACGAGTTCTGAAGCGAGCGAGATTATTCTGTCTCGCGCCTGATCCGTCTTTATCGGGAGATATTTCATCCCCCTCAGCCGATGTTAGCTTCTCCTAAATTGTCTACTTTGGGCAATGGGGGAGTTCACAAATGTTCACAAAAATTAGATTACACAACTGTAAGAGAAGATTAAAAGAATGTTATAGTTTTAGTAAGTGTTTCACGGCACTTGCAACACAATTAGGTCACATAAGTGCCCAAGATTAGAGGTGTTACAAGAGAGTAACAAACATAAAAAAGAAGGAGGAAAGATAAAGAGGATAGATATTTGATAGAAAAGAAGGAGCAAACCACACCAGAGCACCCGCCAACCACCCACAGTAAGAGGAGATGAACAGAGTGAATGTTCATATTTCAAAAGCAGACCCAGTAGGCTACAAGGCACGGCCAAACAATGAAGGAACAACGAGAAAACTACAATCAACAATAACGAACATTGACAAGCCAAGAACCACCCAGTTGTCCACCCAAGGACGGTAATTCTGTTTCTCTTTTCGCCCAAAGACAAAACTATTTATTTTGTTCTTCTTCCAGAATTCCTTTCTTGTGTGACATAACGATATATTGTTTCCGACTATCGTCTGAATCACTGAGTCGATTAAACTGTGGTTTTCATCCATGGGTCAAGTGCTCCTTCTTTTTGTGTGTGTGTGTGTGTGTGTGTGAGTGTGTGTGTGCATGTATGTGTCTGTGTGTGTGTGTGTGTGTGTGTGTGAGTGTGTGTGTGTGTGTGTGTGTGTGTGTTTGTTTGTTTTTACCTCTTAGTCATTGACCAAAGTGAAGAGAATGTCTGTTTCTGTGGCCTCTCGTTATCTCTGCTCTAAACGACTTGTGATCTGTTGTTCTGACGTCCGTCACATTCTGATGTTGTCTGAAAATAATTGTGGGTGATTGGCGGGTGCTCTGGTGTGGTTTGTTTCTTCTTTCTTATCCAACATCTATTCTTTATCCCCCCTCCTTTTTGTGTTTGTTACTCTCTTGTAACGTACCTTATCTTCGGCACTTATATCACCTTATTGTTTTGCAAGTGCCGTAAAACACTCACTAAGACTAAACTAAAAAAAAGAAAATATTTCTGTGTTGTATCTTGGGAAATGGTTCATGAAGACCCGGGTGGGTCCTGTCCAGTTTACTCACGAGCGAACAGAAAAGAAATGTTGAAGATGCTGGGTAGTTATTCTGAACGACATCACAAACCAGTTTGAAACACCTCGTACTTATGGTCACAGAGAAGTCTTTACAGGGAATCAGACTTACTCTGCTCACCTCTCTAGCTTCAACAGCACAACGTCTGCTTCGACTATCAAGGCACCCCGGAAATAGCGGGTCACAAGAGAGTGACAAACATACAAAAGAAGTAGAGGAAATATTATGATTGTAAGGATGAGGAATGAAAACACAGTACATGTTGTTTCCCCTATGTTGTTCCGGCACAGTTATGAGCATGACATGGATAAATCAGCCCATTTACAATTCTACTGTGCTTAAGAACATGTTAAACATAAAAATGTCCCCCCCGTTTGGGAATGGCCTAAAGACACTTCAGTCAGCAGCACCGCCCCGGGGGGTTACAAAGTGTTTGAAACGAGGAAGTCAGTGTGCGAGGAGAAAAACAAAACGAAATGTGTCAGACGAGGAAGACACAGTAAAATAAACACATGGGCCGCTCCGCCACCACTCGGAGAACGAGCGACGCTTCTGTCACAAATTCACGTCAACGTCTATTGTTCAAGACTGGGTAAACAGTGACCAGTCAGCTCACTTACGATTGGTGTAGGAGTCGTGGGCGGGGCCTGTAGGTTATGACGGACCGCTCGCTTCTCTCACCAGCAGCTGAAAACGTGGCTGGGTGACCCCACGTGTTGGTCATCTGTCTCTGTCGCCCTCTCGTCGTTTCTGTCCGTCCTGACTTCCCCAACATTGTGTGGCCTTCATCTTGTCTTTCATTTAGTTTGATTCAATAAATCAAAGATGAAACAATCACACACGATAAAAAAACAAAACAACAACTAACAAACAAAAACCGATTGAACACGGGACTGAATTAGGCAAAACATTGTTTAATTGAGTGAGTGAGACTGGGAATGGTACAAAACATCGTTATATCATTCAAGAAATTTGAAAATGATACTTGAGTTCTTTCATATTGCTGTTTCAGTTACTTTCTACTTGTCCGAATACAGGGAACTTAACAACGTCTTTACATCCCTGGTCCAGATGGTCAAATCTTTACATCTGGGTCCAAATGGTCAAGTGTTTACATCCTGGTCCAGATGGTCAAGTGTTTACATCCTGGTCCTGATGGTCAAATCTTTACATCTGGGTCCAAAGGGTCAAGTCTCCCGCGGGTTTCTTGGCCCGGAGAGAGTCCACGTTCATCCACTCCATGGCTCTGTAAGGAGACAGAAGCTTGCAGTCAAACACTCCCGGGAACAGCGGGCTGTCGGTGCTCAGCTTCATGGCCACTGACTGCACGTGCAGCCCGTCGTCCTGCTCGTTGAGGGTGAGCGAGGTCGTGTCGAAGGAGATGCCGTTGTGCATGTTCTTGTCGTCTGCCAGGAGGATGGGGCGGCCGGAAGTCTTGTAGCGGCGTTGTGCGGCAGGGGTGGACGAGTTGAAGGCTACGCTTATAGCCAGCTGGGGATGGTTTGGGGGGGGGGGGGGGGTGAAGTAGGTAGATACAACGAAACAGTAATTTTGAAAGAACAACATTATGTTATAGTTTGGGCCGAAGCGATGATAATTAAAAATGTTAAACAATAGCGTGAGTTCCTCTCACCTCGTTGACCGACCCCCACCCCCACCCCCCAGGACAGTGCTACTGACTGAAGGGTCATTTTCCTCTATTTATTTTGTATGTTTGTCAATCTCTTGTGATCCGCTATTTCCGGGGTGCCTCGATAGTCGAAGCAGACTTTGTGCTGTTGAAGCTAGAGAGGTGAGCAGAGTAAGTCTGATTCCCTGTAAGGACTTCTCTGTTGACATCCACCCCTTGGTGCTCATATGACCTTAAGCAGTTGCGAACGCCGTAAAACCTTACTAAAAGAAGAAACCTGCATTTTTTTTTCGGCTGATGGGCAATTTTTTCCTAATTTTAATTTTTTGGCTCCAATCCATTTAAAAACACATTTTTGTGTGGATTTTACAGAAAAACATTGTTTAAAGACACAAAAATGTAAGTTTCCACGGACTCTCAGCTGTGGAGGTCTCCAAACTTTGGCGGCCATTTTCTCGCTAATTTTTAACTCTTAAACCAGACCACCCGAGCCTCCTTCAATCGCAAATATCTCGACTTCTCTTTAACCGATATTTTTTTTCACCAAAAGTAAGGTTAGTGAACAGGCTTTGAGATGATACCAATAACCCTACGTGCTCAAAAACTGTCGAGCGTCTGATTCCCCCGCGTCGTGACGCGTTATGTAAAACAATGGGGTGTGTCCCTCTCACCTCGTTGAGCTGTCGGCAGGTGGCGTTGCCCCTGTTCGTGCTGTGACCTTGAACATTGAGGAAGTGGTGGATGGCGTCATAGGACTGGAACTTGATGACCATCTGTCGTGGAGCGGCGGGGTGGGTGGCGATGTCGAACAGGTTGTTGTCGTAGGAGATGTGAGTGTAGGTGGTCACGGAGGCCGTGTGTCTGTCGTCTGTGTGGCTCAGCTGGGGCCGGTGCAGCTGGAACTGGGGGCCGTCTTCTATCTTGTCGGATA
>NW_004798180.1:209186-211601 GCF_000002075.1 Aplysia californica
GGGGGTGCACCTATTATAACCCGCCCTCTGCTGGCAAAACTGGGCCTTGGTTAGAAAACAGAAGGTGGACATGTTCAGAACTAGACTCTCCAGACGGCGGCGATAACTGGGTGTGATTCTTGACGCCAGGGGGGAAAACACTTGAGGACAGCTGGAGGGTTTGATAGAGGACTTGATACCTAGTGACCCTATCTCTGGACGAGATGTTTTCATAACTCGGAGGTTTGTGAGAGAATCTCAAGACGGGAATATCATGTCGGGTATGACTTTCGTGCATGACAAGGCGCGACTGTTATCAAAATGGTGGCGATATGAAAGTCGGACAAATACAACGTAGGAAAAAAACCAACAACCAACAACTAAGCCCAAGCGTTGTGTAAGTTTGGGAACAATATGAGACTGCCTCAGGTTCTGGGTGAGTGTGCCAGGTGTTTTTTTCCTTGGGGAATTTTTCTCTAAACAGTTCAGTCTGGTCCTCACTCAAAAACTTTCCTTTGAAATGTTTCCTAATTCATTTTCTTCGTCTTATTTTGATTTGGAGAACTAGGCTACTGTTTATACATATAAAAATAGATCCAATATAGTTACACTTTAAGGTCACGTTCTGTTACGTCCTGTACCAAAACTGTATTGTGTTACCATCCGTGCCAAATTCAAGATACGAAGTTACCTTTTAAAAAAAACCCCAGCAACAACTACAAAAAAAGCCCTCCTGGGATACGCAGATAATACAGCCCTGCTTACAAGCACGAGTGAAAACCTTCCTCTAACATTGTGAAAGTTGCACAAGAGAACAGAAGCAAGGTAGGCCTCGTCATGAACGCCAAGAAAACAAAAACAACGGACAAATCAAGATCTGGTGGAAAAGCAAGACATAACCATAGATAGGGAGAGAATGGAACAAGTGTATCTCTTCAAATATCTAAGGGATAAATCACAGACGACGGCAGAAGTGACCCCCCAAAAAAACAACAACAACAACAAAACAACAACATAAGAACAGCAAATGCAAGAACAAGATTCAGCCAGATGCACAAACTGTTTCCATCCACGAAATTATCTCTACATTTTAAGAAACAAAATGCTGGAATGCTACATCTTCCCTATATTTCTATATGGCGCTGAGACTTGGACTTTACAACAACAACAACAAAAGAAGAAAACAAAACAGCAGCGTTTGCGATGTGCTGCTACTATCTAGCTGGAAAACAAAACAGCGGCGTTTGCGATGTGCTGCTACTATCTAGCTGGAAAACAAAACAGCGGCGTTTGCGATGTGCTGCTGCTGCAGAATGCCCAGATCTAGCTGGAAAGCAAAACAATCGAAATGTTGGGCCTAGTACTTTTTACAGTTGGCCGACGACACTACTCTCAGATCGTCTGTTAGTTTTAGTTTTAGTAAAGTGTCTTACGTTACATGCACTTGCAACACAATAAAGTCATATAAGTGCCGAAGATTAGCGGTGTTGTAAGAGAGTAACAAACACGAAGAAGAAGGAGGGGAGATAAAGACGATAGATGTTTAATAGGAAAGAAAAAGCAAGCCACAGCAGAGCACCCGCCAATCACCCACAATCGTCTGTTAAGACACGAGAGGTCATAGAACGTCCTTCACCTTGAACCTGGTGCCCGCGTCGTTGAAGGCCTGTCGGAGAGCGGCCTTGCCCTTGGTGACGTCACCGATCTGTAGACTGACAGTGAGGAAGTCGCTGACGTGTTGACCTATCTGTCTGTGAGCCGCGGCCTCTGAGATGTCGGGGTGAAGGTCATACTTGACCACCGTGGCTGGCATCTTGCCCGAGGCGAACTGGGCGTGGCAGGCGCCGGCGATGTTGAGGACTGGAGTACGGTACAGGGAGGCGGGGGCCGTGGAGATGTCTTTGAGCAGTTCTCTGTGGTGGGAGGAGGGGGGGAGGACCTACTTAGTGTGGGAACACCCTGACCTACTTAGTGTGAGAACACCGTGACCTACTTAGTGTGAGAACACCGTGACCTACTTAGTATGAGAACATCGTGACCTACTTACTGTGAGAGCACAGTGACCTACTTACTGTGAGAACACCGTGACCTACTTACTGTGAGAACACCGTGACCTACTTACTGTGAGAACACCGTGACCTACTTACCTTCAGCTGTCCTTGGAGGTCCGCGGCCAGTACTTTCTGTGCCCGGATTGACCAAGGGGAGAACTCTCCGGCCTTGTCTAGGGCCTTGACCGACAGCAGGGGCTGGGAACAGACGACAACAATGTACTGTAGGGGTTCAACGTTTTTCTTCTCGAAATAAATGTGTTTTAGTAAGTGTTTTACGGCTCTTGCCACACAAGGTCATAGAAGTGCCGAAGATTAGAGGTGTTACAAGAGAGTAACATACACAATAAGGTCATAGAAGTGCCGAAGATTAGAGGTGTTACAA
>NW_004798180.1:211819-215180 GCF_000002075.1 Aplysia californica
TCAGGATCATACCTACACATCTATTCATACTCCACTATAGATCTGGCATCGTCTACTACTATCTTTACATCTATCCATATATCCTCCTTTATACTACACCTTGATTACTCCACCCTCACTCGTCATATCTCTATACATATATATACTCTATCTTCCTCTACCTCTTGGTCATTAATAGTGTCTTTCTATCATGTTTTATAACTTGTTCCATGCTACATCGTCATTTTTTATTCTATTCTCAAATTATACTCAGCATCAGTGATCGAGATGCTCTGGACAACTATGGGTTTGCAGATTCATCCCGACGGCGTGGATGAGAAGGGCGTTTGGATGGATGCGGATGAAAAGGTGGGGGAGGGGAGTGGGGGGACAGGGGGATACGGGAGAGTGAATGAGAGGTGAGTTGGATGGAGGAGGATGGAAAGGTGGGGGAGGGGGTGGGAGGGGGGAGGTAGCAAAGACAGGAAAAGGCCGAGGAGGTAAGGAGAAATAGCAAAGAGAGTTGGAACGATGGATGAAGGAGGGGAGGGGGGAGGTGGTGAGAGGAGGGCGGGTGAAAGGAGGGTTTGGAGGCGGAGATGAGAGGTGGAGGCAGGGGGTTGGGGCAGAACCGACAATAATGTAGTCAGAACTCAAAGGTCACTAGGAATGGCAATGTGTTGTTTTTGGTTTGAAATGTGTTTGTTGTCTTTGGAGTGAGGACAGCAGGGAATGGGCTCCCCTGATCGTCAATGTCTGCTCCAGACCTGACACCTGGACAAGAACATAGCCCTGCTAGATACAAATATGCAAGTAGAATTTTAAAAGTGTTTTTACGCCCTCAACAACACAATTTAGATCATTTAAGAGGCCAAACCAGACTGAGGGATACAACATCCCAGCAGAAAGGCTATGATAATCGATAACAATAATCTCCCACTCGGGAATCGACCCCCCCCCCCCACACACACACACACGACGCCACAGAACAGAACACGTGAGTCACTCACTCATAGGTCTCGGCGATCCTAGTGATGCGCGTCTGTCCGTCCAGCTCGGCGGAGAGCGTGAGTACAGGCAAGGGGTACTCACTCAGAGAGTTGCCCTTGGTCAGATAGGCGCCCAGGAGAACCACGGCTTTCAGGGGCGAGTGTTTGGCATACGGGGGGAGGAACACGCCTGGGGGGGGGGGGGGGGGGGGAATAAATAATCGACTTTTTGCAGTTAAGAGTGCAGTAAAATCTTACTAAAACTAACAAAGGCACAGTGTTCCCTGACATTTAGGAAGACATTATCTTAACCTGTGAAGGGCTATTGCGACGTATCTAACATGTGGCCTCTGGGCAAATCTTCTGACTAGAGAAAACAACAGCAGCGCAGGCAGAACGTTTCTGTCAACAAAACCTCAGCCCAGTTGTGATTGGCGAAGAGCAGGGGGCGAGATGACCGAATCTGTGTGGTACAGACTGACCAAATGAACATTCTCTTTCTTTCTTTGTTTCTCTCTCTCACTCTCACTCTCTCTCTCTCTCTCTCTCTCTCTCTCTCTCTCTCTCTCTCTCTCTCTCTCTCTCTCTCTCTCTCTCTCTCTCTCCCTCTCTGTTCCTCTCTCTAGCTGGGCCCCTTTTCGATGAAAGGAATGATCGGTGCATCAACATCAACTGACAGTCATTGGCCTACTATATGTATATCATATTTACTCTCTACTGGAATGGAGCAATAAACTTTGAGAGAAAAGTGACAGTAACGTTTCCAAGGTGCCAAATATATAATAGATGTATATATTGGTTCTCTATTACGCTCTCGTGGTTGTACACTCCATCATTTCAAAGCTGTGGAATAAGTGTGACAAATAGATAGATAGATATTATCATATTCTCTTAAAGCCATGCACCTACCTCCCAAACTGTGTCCAACACCCACATACTTGTCTCCCTTCATCCCCGCCTTCTGCAGCTTGGCGTAGGCTCCCCTCATGGCCCCAGGGAGGTCAAGGGGCGTGGCCATGTTGTTCAAAGTGTAGTTTCCGGTCAAGGCCACCCACAGCCGGATGTTTGAGGCAGCCTGGATGGCCCGGGCTGGGAGAGGAAACAGATGACACAGACTATGACATGACACAGAGAACACAGGTGAGAGATTGTGACATGACACAGGTGAGAGATTGTGACATGACACAGGTGAGAGATTGTGACCTGACACAGGTGAGAGATTGTGACATGACACAGGTGAGAGATTGTGACATGACACAGGTGAGAGATTGTGACCTGACACAGGTGAGAGATTGTGACATGACACAGGTGAGAGATTGTGACATGACACAAGTGAGAGATTGTGACATGACTCAGGTGAGAGATTGTGACCTGACACATGTGAGAGATTGTGACATGACACAGGTGAGAGATTGTGACCTGACACAGGTGAGAGATTGTGACATGACACAGGTGAGAGATTGTGACATGACACAGGTGAGAGATTGTGACATGACACAGGTGAGAGATTGTGACCTGACACAGAGAAAATATTTCATCATAGTCGGAGGATCATGGCTAAAACTGATTACCAAAGAGGTTCTGTTTAGTACTAGAGTTTGTGGCAGTGATGCTCCCCCCCCCCCCTCTCTCTTTCTATATATATTATTTATAACCTCTTTGCTGGTGACAGAGTTTTTCACGACGACAAAGATAAAATATCTGTCGGGCCCAACCCCGGCTGAGGTCTACACAATTATATCCCAGCAGAAAGACCGAGACATCCGATACAAAAAATCTGCCCACTCGTGGGATTCAAACCCAGATGTCCCACGTACGACGGCGAGGAGACTAACCGGCACACTGAGGACGTCTGTACTGACAGCGTGATAGCAGAGTCTGAGAAACCTGGCATGTGAGCACAACAGCTGACAGGAAAGTTTTTGAAATTCATGACAAAGATAAAATACACAATGTCGAGTGTCCACACAATGGGAGAAAAATGGACGGGGCAGGGGAGGGGTGGTGGCGGAGGTGGGGTGGGGTGGGGTTATAGAAAGGGCAATAAGTCGGACATCTTCCCACCACTGTCAACAAAACGTGGAAGAAATAAAATTCAGTCAAGGAAATGTCAAGTTAGATTATTATTGTGGTCGAAAAACGGGCTAAAGCTTTTTCCTGAGGGAGATAAAAAACAATATGTAAGTATAGAAGTAGAAGTTTTGTTGTAGAAACCTAGCTAGGAACCAAAACAGCTAGGGCTGGCAGAATGGAGAAAGACAGTGTTTTATGGAAGGAAGGTCTGAGGAGAGAGAGAGAGAGGAGAGAGAGAGAGAGAGAGAGAGAGAGAGAGAGACGCCACCCATTTTCGCCACCCATTTTGAGAGAGAGAGAGAGAGAGAGAGAGAGAGAGA
>NW_004798180.1:215352-217655 GCF_000002075.1 Aplysia californica
GGGGAGAATGATAAACCTTGAGCAAGTTACCGAACTCTTTTAAAGGTATGATCTTCAACAGAGCTGTGGCCATTTACAAAGGTGTGGCTTTTCACAAGGTGTGACGTTTCCCTTCACGATGAGGACCCCCCGAACTCACCAGTCGCCTCATAAGCCTTGCCGTCAATTCTTGCGCCCGGGACAAAGATAACTGCTGCCTCTGGTCCTGAGCTTCTGATTGGTGGAATGATGTATGACGTCACCGCCAGACTTTGGCCAATGAACAGCGCCGAGAACATGGCGGTGAGGAGGAGGAGGGAAGTCATCGTGGATGTCTGTAGTCACACAAGGAAATGTTAGTGGAAACTACAGAGAGATCTGTCGGTCGTTACATATGGAAATGTTAGTGGAAACTACAGATAGATCTGTCTGTCGTTACACAAGGAAATGTTAGTGGAAACTACAGATACATCTGTCGGTCGTTACACATGGAAATGTTAGTGGAAACCACAGATAGATCTGTCTGTAGTCACACAAGGAAATGTTAGTGGAAACCATAGATCTGTCGGTCGTTACACAAGGAAATGTTAGTGGAAACTACAAATAGATCTGTCGGTCGTTACACAAGGAAATGTTAGTGGAAACTACAAATAGATCTGTCGGTCGTTACACATGGAAATGTTAGTGGAAACCACAGATAGATCTGTCGGTCGTTACACAAGGAAATGTTAGTGGAAACGACTGGAAAAATATGGCATAATATCTTGTTTGTCGTTGTTGTTGTTGTTGTTGTTGTTGTTGTTGTTGCTTTTGTTGTTGGTGTGATAGTAGTGTTGGTGGTAGTAGTTTCTGTTGTTGTTGTTTAGATTAATTTTACCGTTGTTTGTTGTTCAGTTGAATGTTACAACACTTGGGCAAGTTACTGGAGTCATCCGTAAACGCTCCTCTAAAATGTAAACTCAAACTGAACAAATTGAACAAATTGTAGACAGTCATCAAATGCTGGATGTATGTCACGGAAAAAAAAATTGTCGGAAGTAGTACCGGTAAAAGGTTGTGGTCAGTCTGTCGACTAGCGGTCATACTTGTCGGTTCAGTGTCTGCAGTTTTTAAAACTTTAATGTTTTGTTTTTGTCTGTTTTTGTCCTTTTTGCAATAAATGTGAGAGTCAATGAACATTTAGAAACTTACAGTCAGCACTGACATAGTTACAGCAAAGATCGTACATAGCAAGATAGTTCACTCCTCTCTTTGAGCCAATTGAAAAAGTCTCCTCAAAATCTGGTGGCGCCCTCTTCGAAAAAGTGCTGACTTTGCAAACAGAGTTACCCTTGACCTACTTGTGTGAAAAACAAGAAAACCGAAACCAACAAACTGTGCTATTCCTATTCTTCTTCTGGAGAAACGAAAGAGAGCTTCAAAACAAAGACTGCAGCGCCCTCTGAAGCAACAGACTCCCGCGTACACTTTTTTGGCTGAGTGAACTATCTTGTTATATTTTGTTTTTAGTAGAGGTTTTACTGCGCTCGAAACTGCATAATCTTGTTATGTACCATCTTTGCTTACTGTCAACCTTGAGATACTTACAAAGAGACGCGGTTTAATCGAAGATACTCGGAGATTTTTTTCTCTTTTCAATAAATCGAATTCAGAGATGTGAAAAGTTATACAAAATTTCCCGCGGTGAATGTTTGGGTTCGTCTGTCCCGCCACTCACAGACTTCTGGTCCTGGGCGTGTGGGTGTGTCCTTATATATATATACACGGGATATCACAGAGGTGATGGGACGGGAAGATTGCGAAATGTTGCTTGTGTAAGGGCGATGAGTGGCTGATGAACCAAGGTACGGCAATTTCCCCGATTGTTGGGTAAAACGCGGTGCACACTCGTCCGATTTTGTCAAATCGGTTCGTGACTTGATATTATCGTAAAGTCTGTTCATTTGCCTTCCATCTGGTGAAAGAAAATATGTTGAATAGAAGTCGAAATATTTGCGATTGAAGGTGGTCAGGGTCGCCTAATTTCAGAAGTAAAATTAGCGAGAAAATGACCATCGAAGTTTGGTAGCTTCTATCGCTTGAGAGTCCTTGGAAACTGACAATTTACATTTTTGTATACTTTTAATGAAATTTTCTTTTTGGCGTGAAATCCACACTTAATGTGTTTTTAAATGCACATAAAAGTGTTGAGCCCCCAAGAACGAGGTGTTTTGGGAAGAAAAAAAATGCTCATCGGCCCCAATTTTTTTTTTTAATGCCGATTTCTTTGATTTAATTATTTTGCCGAGCGCCTGATTTCCCCACGATGCCCCACATATTGCCCC
>NW_004798180.1:217755-219115 GCF_000002075.1 Aplysia californica
CCCCCCACAAACACACACACGGCGCGCGCACAAAAATGAATGCAAAAGAGGAGGCAGTTAGTTGCCAAAACTATGCTGGCCTCTCCGCGCCACCGCCAGAATTGTGAAATAGACCACTGGAAATGATTGTGGAATCTAGTTTAAAAAACCTCCACTTCGCTGCAACTAAAGCGTCTGCGTCACTAGAAACGCACTTGAAAGTTTATCTTATAGCTTGTTTTAGGGTTTCGTTGGGTTTTTTTCCCTCTTTTATTTTAGTTTGTTTTGTTTCTTTACTCTTTTATATTTGTGTCTAAATCACAGGGAGGAAATGACGTAATTGCTCCGTGTTATGGTGTGTTTAATGTCAGATCATCAAACATCAGACTCACGGACACATATAATGTTACCGATGGCAGGTAGAAAGATGAGAGTTGTGTGTCTCTGAGTGAAAAGGAGAGAGAGAGAGAGAGAGAGAGAGAGAGAGAAAGAATGATAGACAGTTGCACTTATCTATCTAACCGTCTATCTGTCTATTTATCTCTTATTTATTTTTATTTTTTTTGTATTTTCTTCCCGTATGTCAATATCTTTTGATCTTTATCTTTATTTGCAATTCAATCACACACCAACACATAAACCTATCCTCCTCCCTCCCCTTCCCTTCCCTTCAATCCTCTTAAAGCAATTCAGAAACGTCCCAAAGCAAATTTTAAAAGTGCCAAAACGCTTTTATTTTGTATTGAAAGTCTCAAACACATAAACCAGGATTATTTGTAGCTGAGCCGCCGTGGTGTGCAGTGCAGACTACACAATGGGTGCTGGTGTCTCCAAGATTTACGTCCATCTCTCCACCTCCTTCCACACACACCAATCACTCTGTTGTTCATTTATATACTCACTTAGAAACACAAACACACACACACACACACACACACACACACACACACACACACACACACACACACACACACACACAGGGGACCTGGCCAGTGACAGACGTGGGTCTCCAGACAAGATGAGTCATCCAGACTGTCACAACAGACCTTTCTACAGCGGGACTTTTACATTGTGGATCACATAAAGGAAAATAGATTTTTAAAAAGGAAACATCTTTACTTTCAACCCCACAGAGACAAGACAAGGGTGTGGTCCGGTTCTCCGCATTGTCTGGTAAACGCTACGGCTGTTTTTTAAATAGCTTTTTTGTTGTTTTTTAAACCTGGCGTGCACTGATTAGATTAGCTGGAAGGTCATGTTTTTGGTCATCGTCCTGTAACTAGACCACTATATTTATTATAGTGTTATGAAAAGGGGACGCACACACACACACATACACACACATACACACACACACACACACACACACACACACACACAT